>NW_028270167.1:33199501-33369124 GCF_037043375.1 Chiloscyllium plagiosum | reverse complement strand
TCTCTCACTCTCTTCTCTCTCGCTCTCTCACTCTTCTCTCTCTTGCTCTGTTTTCTCTCTGGCGCACGCTCTCTTCTCTCTCGTGCGCTCTCTTCTCTCTCGTGCGCTCTCTTCTCTCTCGTGCGCTCTCTTCTCTCTCGTGCGCTCTCTTCTCTCTCGTGCGCCCTCTCTTCTCTCTCTCGCGCCCTCTCTTCTCTCTCGCGCCCTCTCTTCTCTCTCGCGCCCTCTCTTCTCTCTCGCGCCCTCTCTTCTCTCTCTCGCGCCCTCTCTTCTCTCTCTCGCGCCCTCTCTTCTCTCTCTCGCGCCCTCTCTTCTCTCTCTCGCGCCCTCTCTTCTCTCTCTCGCGCCCTCTCTTCTCTCTCTCGCGCCCTCTCTTCTCTCTCTCGCGCCCTCTCTTCTCTCTCTCGCGCCCTCTCTTCTCTCTCTCGCGCCCTCTCTTCTCTCTCTCGCGCCCTCTCTTCTCTCTCTCGCGCCCTCTCTTCTCTCTCTCGCGCCCTCTCTTCTCTCTCTCGCGCCCTCTCTTCTCTCTCTCGCGCCCTCTCTTCTCTCTCTCGCGCCCTCTCTTCTCTCTCTCTCTCTCGCGCCCTCTCTTCTCTCTCTCGCGCCCTCTCTTCTCTTTTCTCGCTTGCGCTCTTCTCGCTCTTCTTGCTCTCGCGCTCTTTTCTCTCTTGCTCTCTATTCTCTGTCTCACTCTCACTCTTCTCTCTGGCTTTCTCTCTCGCCTCCTTTCTCTCTCTCGCCCTCCTTCCTCTCTCTCTCTCTCTCTCTCTCGCCCTCCTTCCTCTCTCTCTCTCTCTCGCCCTCCTTCCTCTCTCTCACTCTCTCGCCCTCCTTCCTCTCTCTCACTCTCTCGCCCTCCTTCCTCTCTCTCACTCTCTCGCCCTCCTTCCTCTCTCTCACTCTCTCGCCCTCCTTCCCCTCTCTCACTCTCTCGCCCTCCTTCCTCTCTCTCACTCTCTCGCCCTCCTTCCCCTCTCTCACTCTCTCGCCCTCCTTCCCCTCTCTCACTCTCTCGTCCTCCTTCCCCTCTCTCACTCTCTCGCCCTCCTTCCTCTCTCTCACTCTCTCGCCCTCCTTCCTCTCTCTCTCTCTCTCTCTCTCGCCCTCCTTCCTCTCTCTCTCTCTCTCCGCCCTCCTTCCTCTCTCTCTCTCTCTCTCTCTCTCTCTCTCTCTCTCTCGCCCTCCTTCCTCTCTCTCTCTCTCGCCCTCCTTCCTCTCTCTCTCTCTCTCTCTCGCCTCCTTCCTCTCTCTCTCTCGCCCTCCTTCCTCTCTCTCTCTCGCCCTCCTTCCTCTCTCTCTCTCTCTCTCTCTCTCGCCCTCCTTCCTCTCTCTCTCTCGCCCTCCTTCCTCTCTCTCTCTCTCTCTCGCCCTCCTTCCTCTCTCTCTCTCTCTCTCTCGCCCTCCTTCCTCTCTCTCTCTCTCTCTCGCCCTCCTTCCTCTCTCTCTCTCTCTCTCTCGCCCTCCTTTCTCTCTCTCTCTCTCTCTCTCTCGCCCTCCTTTCTCTCTCTCTCTCTCTCTCTCTCTCTCGCCCTCCTTTCTCTTTCTCTCTCTCTCTCTCTCTCTCTCTCTCTCTCTCTCTCTCTCTCTCTCTCTCTCTCTCTCTCTCTCGCCCTCCTTTCTCTCTCTCTCGCCCTCCTTCTCTCTCTCTCGCCCTCCTTTCTCTCTCTCGCCCTCCTTTCTCTCTCTCTCTCTCTCTCTCTCTCTCTCTCTCTCTCTCTCTCTCTCTCTCTCTCTCTCTCTCTCTCTCTCTCTCTCTCTCTCTCTCTCTCTCCCTCGCCCTCCTTTCTCTCTCTCTCCTCTCTCTCTCTCTCTCTCTCTCTCTCTCTCTCTCTCTCTCTCTCTCTCTAGCCCTCCTTTCTCTCTCTCTCTCTCTCTCTCTCTCTCTCTCTCGCCCTCCTTTCTCTCTCTCTCTCTCTCTCTCTCTCTCTCTCTCGCCCTCCTTTCTCTCTCTCTCTCTCTCTCTCGCCTCCTTTCTCTCTCTCTCTCTCTCTCTCTCTCTCTCGCCCTCCTTTCTCTCTCTCTCTCTCTCTCTCGCCCTCCTTTCTCTCTCATGTTCTTTTTTCACTCTCACTTTCTTTTTTCTCTCGCGAGATCTCTTCTCTCATGCACTTTTTTTCTCTCTCGCTCTCTTTGCTCGCTCGCCTTCGCTCTTGCTCTCACACTTTTCTCTCGCTTTTCGCTCGCACGCTCTTTCGTCTCGCACGCTCTTTCGTCTCGCACGCTCTTTCGTCTCGCACGCTCTTTCGTCTCGCACGCTCTTTCGTCTCGCACGCTCTTTCCTGTCTCTCGTGCTCTCTTTTCTCTTGCGCTTGGTCGTTTCTCTCACGCTTGCTGTTTTCACTCTCTCTGGATTCTCTCCTCTCTCTTGCTTTCTTGCTTGCTGTCTCATTCTCTTCTCTCTCTCTCTCTCTCACTCGCTGTTTTCTCTCTCTCGTCGCTCGGTCTTTCCTCTCGCTTGCCTTTGCTATTTCTCTCACTTGCTATTCTCTTTCTCTTTCTCTCTCTCTCTCTCACTCTCACTCTCACTCTCACTCTCACTCTCACTCTCACTCTCACTCTCACTCTCACTCTCACTCTCACTCTCACTCTCACTCTCACTCTCACTCTTTTCTCGCTTGGCTTCGGTCTCGCACTTATTCTCACACTTTGCTCTCGCTCTTCTGTCTCACTCTTGTCTTGCTCTTTGGTCTCGCTCTCTTTTCTCTTGTGCACTCTTTTGTCTCACTCTTCTCTCTCTCTTTTCTTTTCTCTCTCGCTCTGTTATCTCTTTTGCGCACTCTTATCCCTCATTCTTCTTTTCTCACTCACACTCTCTTTTCTCTTGCGCTCGCTGTTTTTGCTCTCACCGTTCTCTCTCTCTCTCGCTGCTCGCTGTTTTCTCTTTCTCGCTCGTTTTTCTCTCTCTCTCTCGCTCATTTCTCTCTTTCTCTCTCGTTCTCTTACCTCTCTTGCTCCCTCCTCTCTCTCGCGCTGTTCTCTCTCTCGCGCTGTTCTCTCTCTCGCGCTGTTCTCTCGCTCGCGCTGTTCTCTCGCTCGCGCTGTTCTCTCGCTCGCGCTGTTCTCTCGCTCGCGCTGTTCTCTCGCTCGCGCTGTTCTCTCGCTCGCGCTGTTCTCTCGCTCGCGCTGTTCTCTCGCTCGCGCTGTTCTCTCGCTCGCGCTGTTCTCTCGCTCGCGCTGTTCTCTCCTCTCGCTCGCGCTGTTCTCTCCTCTCGCTCGCGCTGTTCTCTCCTCTCGCTCGCGCTGTTCTCTCTCTCGCTCGCGCTGTTCTCCCCTCTCGCTCGCGCTGTTCTCCCCTCTCGCTCGCGCTGTTCTCCCCTCTCGCTCGCGCTGTTCTCCCCTCTCGCTCGCGCTGTTCTCCCCTCTCGCTCGCGCTGTTCTCCTCTCTCGCTCGCGCTGTTTTCTCTCTCGCTGTTCTCTCTCTCGTGCACTGTTTTGTCTCGTGCTCCTGCTCTATTTCCTCGCTCTCGCTCTCTCTCTCGCTTTTGCTCTTCTCACACTCTCTCTCTCTCTCTCTCTCTCGCTTTTCTCTCTCTCTCACTTTTCTTCCTTGCTCTCACTCTTTTCGCTTTCGCTCTCTCTCACTCTCGCTTTTCTCTCTCTCGCTCGCTTCACTCTCGTTTCTTTTGTCTCTCACACACTCTTGTCTCTCGCGTGCTCTAGGCTCTTTCTCACGTTCTTGTCTCTTGTGGGCTCCGCTCTGTCTCGCGCGCTCTGTCCTCTCTCGTTTGCTTCTTTCCCACTCACTTCTCTCTCGCTCACTCTCATTTCACCCGCTTCTTTTCTCTCTCGCATGCTCTTGTCTCTCGCACGCTCTGTCCTCCTTGCTCTGTCCTCCCTTGCTCTGTCCTCCCTGCTCGCGTGCTTTCTCTCTCGCTCGCTTTTCTCTCGCGCGTGCTTTTCTCTCTCGTGCGCTCTTGTCTCTTGTGCACTCTCTTTCTCTTTTATCGCTCCCTTTTCTCTCTTCTCGCTCTCTTCTCTCTCGCGCTCTTTTCTCTCTCACTCTCTCTACATGCTCTCTCTTCTCTTCTTGCTTTTCTCTTGCGCGCTCTTGTCTCTCTTGCGCTCTCTATCTTGCTCTCTCTTCTCCCTTGCTCTCCTCTCTCATTCTCTTCTCTCGCTTTTTTTTCTTGCTCTCTTTTCTCTCTCCTCTCGTGCGCTGTTTTCTCACGTGCTCTCTTCTCCCTTGCTCTCGCTCTTCTCCCTTGCTCTCGCTCTTGTTCTTTTCTCACTCTCGCTCTTCTCTCTCTCGCTCTCTTTTCTCGCTCACTCGCCTTCACTCTTCGCTTTTGCTCTCGCTCTCTTTTCTCTCGTGTGCTCTTTTCTCACTCACTCTTCTTTACTCACTTGCCTTCACTCTTCACTGTGTCTCTTCACTAACGCTCTTGTACTTTGCTCTTGTTGTCGTCTGTCTCACTCTTTTGCTCTCGCTCTCTTTTCTCTCGTGCACTCTATTCTCTCGTGTGCTCTTTCTCTCTCTCTCACTTTTTTCTCTCGCTCTCTTTTCTCTTGCGCTCTCTCTTTTCTCTCACTTGCTCTATTCTCTCGCTCTATTCTCTCTCTCTCTCACACTCTAATCTCTCGCTCTTTTCTCTCTCTCTAATCTCTTGCTCTAATCTCTCGCTCTTTTCTCTCTCTCGCTCTTTTCTCTCTCTCTCTTGCGCTTTTCTCTCTCGCTGTTTTCTGTCTCTCCCTCACTCTCTCTTGCTGTCTCTCCTCTCCTCTCCCTTGCGCTCTCTCGTGCTCTTTTCTTCCTCGCTCTCTCTTTTCTCTCTCTTGCTCTATCTTCTCTCTCGCTCTCTTCTCTTGCTCTTTTCTCTCTCTTTCTCTCTCTCGCTCTCTTGCTCTTTTCTCTCTCTTTCTCTCTCTTGCTCTCTCTCCTCTCTCTTCTCTCCCTCGCTGTCTCTCGTGCTCTTTTCTTCCTCACTCTTTCTTTTCTTCCTTGCTCACTCTTTTCTCTCTCTTGCTCTCTCTTGTCTCACTCGCTCTCTCTTCTCTCTCTTGCTCTCTCACCTCTCACTCTCTTCTCTTGCTCTTTTCTGACTTCCCTCTCTTGTTCTCTCACTCTTCTTTGCTCTCCCCTCCCCTCCTCTTTCTCGCTCTCTTCTCTTTCACTCACTCTTTTCTCTCTCTTGTTGTCTTTTCTCTCTCACTCTCACTTAATCTCCTCTTTCTCACACTTTGTTCTCTCTCGCTCTTGCTCTCTCCTCTGTCTCTCACTCTCTCTTCTCTTTCTCACTTTCTTCTCCCTCGATCTCTCTTCACTTCTCTCTCGCTCACTCTTTTCTCTGTCTTGCTCTTTACTCTCTCTGTCTCACTCCTCTCTCTTGCACGCTCTTTTCTCTCTCTCATCCACTGTCTTTTCTCTCGCCTTCTCTATTCTTGTGCTGTATTTTTCTCTTGTGCTGTCCTTTCTCTTGCATGCTCTTTTCTCTCATGTGCTCTTTTCTCTTGCACGCCCGCTCTTCTCCCTCGCACTCATTCTTCTCCCTCTCTCTCGCTCTTCTCACTGTCTTTTCTCTCGGTCGCTTTTCTCTCGCTTCTGTTTATACTCTCGCGCGCTGTTGTCTCTCTCTCGCGCGCTGTTGTCTCTCTCTCGCGCGCTGTTGTCTCTCTCTCGCGCGCTCTTGTCTCTCTCTCGCGCGCTCTTGTCTCTCTCTCGCGCGCTCTTGTCTCTCTCTCGCGCGCTCTTGTCTCTCTCTCGCGCGCTCTTGTCTCTCTCTCGCGCGCTCTTGTCTCTCTCTCGCGCGCTCTTGTCTCTCTCTCGCGCGCTCTTGTCTCTCTCGTTGTCTTCTCGCGCGCTCATGTTGCTCTCGCGCTCTCTTCGCTTTCGCACACTTGCTGTCTCCTCTCCCTCTCTCACTCTCTCTTGTCTTTCTTGCTCTCTCTTCTCCCTCGCTCTCACTCTCTCTTTTCTCTGTCTCACTCTTTTTTTTTCTTTCTCTCGCTCTATTCTTCTCTCTCTTCTCTCTTTCTTGGTCTTTTCTCTCTCGAGCGCTGTCTTTTCTCTCGCATTCTCTATTCTCGCCCTCTCCTTTCTCTCGCCCTCTCCTTCTCTCTCTCGCCCTCTCCTTTCTCTCTCTCGCCCTCTCCTTTCTCTCTCTCGCCCTCTCCTTTCTCTCTCTCGCCCTCTCCTTTCTCTGTTTGCTCTTTTTCTCTCTCCCTGCTCTCCCTGCTCTCCCTGCTCTCCCTGCTCTCCCTGCTCTCCTGCTCTCCCTGCTCTCCCTGCTCTCCCTGCTCTCCCTGCCTGCGCTTCACTCTCTTGCTCTCTTCTCTCACTCTTTTCTCTCTATTCTCTCTTGCACTCTCATTTTCTCTTGCTCTCTCTCTGTCTCTCACTCTCTCCTCTTCTCTCTCGCTCACTCTTTTCTCTTTCTCGTTCTTTTCTCTCACTTTCTCTTCTCTCTCTCCTCTCGGTCTTTTCTCTCGCTTTTTTTTCTCGGGTGCTCTTTTCTCTCTCTTGCACGGTCTCTTTTCTATTATCTATTCTTGCACTCTATTTTTCGCTCGCGCGCTCTCCTTTCTCTCGCGCGCTCTCCTTTCTCTCGCGCGCTCTCCTTTCTCTCGCGCGCTCTCCTTTCTCTCGCGCGCTCTCCTTTCTCTCGCGCGCTCTCCTTTCTCTCGCGCGCTCTCCTTTCTCTCGCGCGCTCTCCTTTCTCTCGCGCGCTCTCCTTTCTCTCGCGCGCTCTCCTTTCTCTCGCGCGCTCTCCTTTCTCTCGCGCGCTCTCCTTTCTCTCGCGCGCTCTCCTTTCTCTCGCGCGCTCTCCTTTCTCTCGCGCGCTCTCCTTTCTCTCGCGCGCTCTCCTTTCTCTCGCGCGCTCTCCTTTCTCTCGCGCGCTCTCCTTTCTCTCGCGCGCTCTGGTCTCTCATGCTCTCTTTCTAGCTCACTCTTTTCTCACTTGCGCTGTTTTCACTTGCTCTTTCTTTCGCTTCTCTTGTTTCTCGCATGCTCTTTTCTCCCTCACTCTCGCTCTTTTCTCTCTCTCATTCTCTCTTTTTCTCCTCTCTTCCTCTCTTGGTCTTTTCTCTCTCACTTGCTTTTTTTCTCAGTGCTCTTTTCTCTCGCGTTTGTTATTCTTGCGGTCTATTTTTCTCTCATGCTCTCCTTCCTCTCACGCTCTCCTTTCTCTCGCACTCCTGCTCTTCTCCGACGCATTTGCTCTTCTCTCTCTCTCGCTCTCTTTTCTCTCTCACTCACTTTTTTCTCTCGCTCACTCTCTTTTCTCTCGCCTTCTCTATTCTTGCGCTCTCCTTTCTCTTGCGTGCTCTCTTCTTTCATGTGCTCTTTTTCTCTTGCACTCCCACTCTTCTCCCTTGCACTCGCTCTTTCTCTTCTCAGTCGCTTTTCTCTCGCTTCTCTTTTCACACTCGCGCGCTGCGTCCTCTCGCGCGCTGCGTCCTCTCGCGCGCTGCGTCCTCTCGCGCGCTGCGTCCTCTCGCGCGCTGCGTCCTCTCGCGCGCTGCGTCCTCTCGCGCGCTGCGTCCTCTCGCGCGCTGCGTCCTCTCGCGCGCTGCGTCCTCTCGCGCGCTGCGTCCTCTCGCGCGCTGCGTCCTCTCGCGCTCTGTTCTCTTTCTCACTCTCTCTTCTCCCTTGCTTTCTCTTCTCTTCTCTCTTGCTCACACTTTTCTCTGTCTTGCTCTTTTTCTCTCCCTCACTCTCCTTTCTCTCGTGTGCTCTCTCTCTCTCCCTTCTGTCCCTTCCCTCCTCTCCCTCCTCTCCCTCCTCCTCCTCTCCCTCCTCTCCCTCCTCTCCCTCTCTCTCCCTCTCTCTCCCTCTCTCTCCCTCTCTCTCCCTCTCTCTCCCTCTCTCTCCCTCTCTCTCCCTCTCTCTCCCTCTCTCTCCCTCTCTCTCCCTCTCTCTCCCTCTCTCTCCCTCTCTCTCCCTCTCTCTCCCTCTCTCTCCCTCTCTCTCCCTCTCTCTCCCTCTCTCTCGCTCTCTCTCCCTCTCTCTCCCTCTCTCTCCCTCTCTCTCGCTCTCTCTCGCTCTCTCTCGCTCTCTCTCGCTCTCTCTCGCTCTCTCTCGCTCTCTCTCGCTCTCTCTCGCTCTCTCTCGCTCTCTCTCGCTCTCTCTCGCTCTCTCTCGCTCTCTTCTCTCGTTCTTTTCTCTCTTGCACTCTCGTTTTCTCTTGCTCTCTCCTCAGTCTCTCGCTCTCTCTTCTCTTTTCTCTCACTCACTCTTTTCTCTCACTCACTCTTTTCTCTCACTCACTCTTCTCTCCCTTCTCTCTTCCTCTCTTGGTCGTTTCCTTCTCGCTCGGTTTTTTTCTCGCGTGCGCTTTTGTCTCTCACACGCTCTCTTTTCTCTCGCACACTTGCTCTTCTCTCTCTCTTGCTCTCTTTTCTCTCCCTCGCTCTCTTTTCTCTCCCTCGCTCTCTTTTCTCTCCCTCGCTCTCTTTTCTCTCCCTCGCTCTCTTTTCTCTCCCTCGCTCTCTTTTCTCTCCCTCGCTCTCTTTTCTCTCCCTCGCTCTCTTTTCTCTCCCTCGCTCTCTTTTCTCTCCCTCGCTCTCTTTTCTCTCCCTCGCTCTCTTTTCTCTCCCTCGCTCTCTTTTCTCTCCCTCGCTCTCTTTTCTCTCTCACATGCTGTTTTCTCTCTTGCGCTTTACTCTCTCGCGCTCTTTCTAGCTCATTCTTCTCTCACTTGCTCTGTTTTCTCTTGCTCTTTCTCTCGCTTCTCTTGTCTCTCATATACTCTTTCTCCCTCACTCTCGCTCTTTTCTCTCTCTCACTTTCTCTTCTCTCCTCTCTTGTCTTTTCTCTGTCACTCGCTTTTTTTCTCATGCACTCTTTTTTCTCTCTTGCACACTCTTTTCTCTCGCGTTCGCTATTCTTGACGTCTATTTTTCTCTCACGCTCTCCTTTCTTGCTCCTTCCTCTCTTTTCTCACTTCTTTCTCTGTCGCTCTCACACTCTTTTTTTCGCTCTCTCGCTCCTGCCCCACGCTCTCTTTGTGCTTATTGCATGCGCTCTCTTCACTCCCACTCTTCATTCTCGCTCTTGTCTCTCTCGCTCTTCACTATCGCTTTCTTTTCTCTCTTGCGCCCTTTTCTCTCGCACTCGATGTTTTCTCACACTCACTGTTTTCTCTCTCCCTGCTCTCTCTCACTCGCTTCTCTCTTTTCCCTCTCCTCTCTCTTGTTGCTCGCTGTTTTCACTTGCTCACTCGTTTCTCTCGCTCACTCTTTCCTCTCCTCTCGCTCTCTTTTTCTCTCTCTTGGTCTTTGCTTGCTCTCGCGCTCTCGCGCTCTCGCGCTCTCGTGCTCTCGCGCTCTCGCGCTCTCGCTCTTCTCTCTCTCTCGCTCTTCTCTCTCTCTCGCTCTTCTCTCTCTCTCTCGCTCTTCTCTCTCTCTCTCTCGCTCTTCTCTCTCTCTCTCGCTCTTCTCTCTCTCTCTCGCTCTTCTCTCTCTCTCTCGCTCTTCTCTCTCTCTCTCGCTCTTCTCTCTCTCTCTCGCTCTTCTCTCTCTCTCGCTCTCGCTCTTCTCTCTCTCTCGCTCTCTCTTGCTCTTCTCTCTCTCTCGCTCTCTCTTGCTCTTCTCTCTCTCTCGCTCTCTCTTGCTCTTCTCTCTCTCTCGCTCTCTCTTGCTCTTCTCTCTCTCTCGCTCTCTCTTGCTCTTCTCTCTCTCTCTTGCTCTTCTCTCTCTCTCTCTCTCTCTCTCTCTCTCTCTCTCTCTCTCTCTCTCTCTCTCTTTTCTGTCTCTCTCACTTTTTCTTGTCTTTTTCTTCTCTCTCTCGCACTGTCTTGTTCTCTCTCACTCTCTTCTCTCTCGCACTGTCTCTTCTCCCTCGCTCTCTCTTTTCTCTCTCTCGCTCTTTTCTCACTCTTCTCGCTCTCGCTCTCTCTTTTCTCTCACTTGCTGTCTTTGCTCATTTCTTTTGCACATTCTTTTTGGTCTTGTTCACTCTTTTGCTCTTCTCTCATTTTTGCTCTTCTCGCTCTATTCTCTCTCTCTCTCGATTTTTGCTCTCTGCTCTCCTCCCTCACTCGCTGCTCTCTGCTCCCTTACTCACATTCTTTTCTCTCGTTTCTTGCTCGCTCTCCCTTTTTTTTGCGCTCTCGCTCATTTTTTTGCGCTCTCGCTCATTTTTTTTGCGCTCTCGCTCTTTTTTTGTGCTCTTGTTCTCTTTTGTCGCGCTTTCGCTGTCTTTTTGCGCTCTCTCTTTTTGCGCTCTCTCTTTTTGCGCTCTCTCTTTTTGCGCTCTCTCTTTTTGCGCTCTCTCTTTTTGCGCTCTCTCTTTTTGCGCTCTCTCTCTTCGCGCTCTCTCTCTTCGCGCTCTCTCTCTTCGCGCTCTCTCTCTTCGCGCTCTCTCTCTTCGCGCTCTCTCTCTTCGCGCTCTCTCTCTTCGCGCTCTCTCTCTTCGCGCTCTCTCTCTTCGCGCTCTCTCTCTTCGCGCTCTCTCTCTTCGCGCTCTCTCTCTTCGCGCTCTCTCTCTTCGCGCTCTCTCTCTTCGCGCTCTCTCTCTTCGCGCTCTCTCTCTTCGCGCTCTCTCTCTTCGCGCTCTCTCTCTTCGCGCTCTCTCTCTTCGCGCTCTCTCTCTTCGCGCTCTCTCTCTTCGCGCTCTCTCTCTTCGCGCTCTCTCTCTTCGCGCTCTCTCTCTTCGCGCTCTCTCTCTTCGCGCTCTCTCTCTTCGCGCTCTCTCTCTTCGCGCTCTCTCTCTTCGCGCTCTCTCTCTTCGCGCTCTCTCTCTCCCTTTGTGCTCTCTTCTCGCGTGCTCTCTTTCTAGCTCACTCTTCTCTCACTTGCTCTGTTTTCTCTTGCTCTTTCTCACACTTCACTTTTTTCTCATGCGGTCTTTTCTCCCTCGCTCACGTTATTTTCTCTCTCTCACACTTTTTTATCCCACTATTTTCTCTCATGCTCTCTTTTCTTGCTCGCTCTCTTTTCTCGCTTGCTCTCTTTTCTTGCGCATCTTTGCTCTTGCTCTTCACTCTTGCTCTCGCTCTTCACTCTTGCTCTTGTCTCTCTCGCTCTCTTTTCTTTCGTGCACTCTTTTCTCTTGTGCGCCCTTTTCTCTCGTGCTCGCTGTTTTCTCACCCTCACTGTTTTCTCTCTCTCGCAGTTTTCCCTCTCCCTGCACTCTCACTCTTTTCTTTCTCCTCCCTCTCCTCTCTCTTGTCGCTCGCTGTTTTCACTTGCTCACTCTTTTCTCTCGCTCACTCTTTCCTCTCCTCTTGCTCTCTTTTTCTCTCTCTTCTCTCTTCTTTCTCTCTCTTGCTCTTTTCGCTCTCTCACTCTCGCTCTTTTCTATCTCTCACACTTTTTTTGTCTCGCTCTTTTCTTCTCTCTCTCACGCTGGCTTGTTCTCTCTCAGTCTCTTCTCTCTCGCACTCTCTCTTCTCTTTCTTGCTCTCTCTTCTCCCTCGATCTCTCTTTTTTCTGTCTTGCTCTTTTCTCTCTCTCGCTCTTCTCTTTCTTTTGCTTGCTCCTCTTACTCTTCTCGCTCTCACTCTCTTTTCTCTCGCTTGCTGTCTTTGCTCATTTCTTTTGCGCATTCTTTTTGGTCTTTTCTCTCATGCGCTCTTATCCCTCACTTGTTCACTCTTTTGCTCTTCTCTCGTTTTTGCTCTTCTCGCTCTCTCGCTCTTCTCGCTCTATTCTCTCTCTCATCTCGCTCTATTCTCTCTCTCATTCTTTTCTCTCTCTCTCTTGCTCTTTGCTCTCTGCTCTGCTCTCTCACTCGCTGCTCTTTGCTCTCTTACTCGCGTTCTTTTCTTGTTTCTCGCTCGCTCTGGCTCTTTTCATGCTCCCGCTCTCTCTTTGTGCTCCCGCTCTCTCTTTGCACTCCCGTGCTCTCTTTGCACTTCCGCTCTCCCTTTGCGCTCTCTTCTCTCGTGCTCTCTTTCTAGCTCACTCTTCTCTCACTTGCTCTGTTTTCTCTTGCTCTTTCTCTCACTTCACTTTTCTCTCACGCGATCTTTTCTCCCTCGCTCGTGCTATTTTCTCTCTCTCACACTTTTCTCCCACACTTTTCTCTCATTCTCTTGCTCGCTGTCTTTTCTCGCTTGCTCTCTTCTTGCGCATCTTCGCTCTTGCTCTTCAGTCTTGCTTTTCACTCTTGCTCTCGCTCTTCACTCTTGCTCTTGTCTCTCTCGCTCTTCACTCTCGCTCTTTTTCTTTCGTGCACTCTTTTCTCTCGTGCGCTCTTTTCTCTCACACTCTTTTCTCTTGTGCTTGCTGTTTTCTCACCCTCACTGTTTTCTCTCTCTCACTGTTTTCCCTCTCCCTGCTCTCTCTTGCTCTCTTCTCTCTAGTCACGCACTGTTTTCTCTCTCTCTCTGTTTTCACTTGTTCACTCTTCTCTCACTCACTCTTTTCTCTCTCTTGGTCTTTGCTCTCTCTCTTGCTCTGTTCTCTCTCGCTCCTTCTTTTCTCTTCTCTCTCACTCTCTTCTTTCTCTCTCTTGCTCTTTTCTCTCTCTAACACTCTTTTTGTCTCACTTTTTTCTCTGTCGCTCTTTTTTTCTCACTCTCGTCTTTCTTCTCTCTCTCTTTCGTGCTGTCTTGCTCTCTCACTCTCTTCTCTCTCGATCTCTTCTCTCTCGATCTCTTCTCTCTCGATCTCTTCTCTCTCGATCTCTTCTCTCTCGATCTCTTCTCTCTCGATCTCTTCTCTCTCGATCTCTTCTCTCTCGATCTCTTCTCTCTCGATCTTTTCTCTCTCGATCTTTTCTCTCTCACTCTCTCTTGTCTCTCGTTCACTCTTTTCTTTCTTTCGCTCTTCTCCTTCCCTTGCTCGCACCTCTTGCTCTCGCTCTCTTTTCTCTAGCTTGCTCTCTTTGCTGATTTCTTTCGCGCATTCTTTTTGGTCTTTTCCCTCATGTGCTCTTATTCCTCGCTTGATCACTCTTTTTTTTTGCTCTTCTCTCTTTTTTTCCTCTTCTCGCTCTCGCGCTCTTCTTGCTCTATTCTCTCTCTCTCTCTCTCGCGCTCTCTGCTCTCCTCTCTTGCTCTCTACTCTTTCGCTCGCATTCTTTTCTCTTATTTCTCACTCATTCTGACTATGTTCGCACTCTTGCTCTCATTTCGTGCTGTTGCTTTTGCTGTCTTTTCATGCTCTCACTCTCTTTTTGTGCTTTCGCTTGCGCTCTCCCTCACTCTTTGCGCTCTCCCTCACTCTTTGCGCTCTCCCTCACTCTTTGCGCTCTCCCTCACTCTTTGCGCTCTCCCTCACTCTTTGCGCTCTCCCTCACTCTTTGCGCTCTCCCTCACTCTTTGCGCGCTCTCGCTCGCACTCTCGCCCTCTTTTTGCGGTGTCCCCTCTCTTTTCACCCTCTCCGCTCTCTTCCCTCTATTCTCACTTCTTCACTCACTTTTCTCATTCCTTTCTGTCTTTTCTCATTCCTTTCTGTCGTTTCTCCTCCTTTCTGTCTTGCCTTGCTTCTTCCTCTCTCGCTTTCACTCTCTTTCGCTTATTTCACGCTCACCCCTTATTGCACTCTCCCCCTCTTTTTTTTGAGCACTCTGTCTCTTTTTGTGCACTCCTCTTTTTTTTGCGTGCTCACTCTCTTCTTGCTCTTTTCTCGCTCGCTCACTACCTTCCTGCTTGCACGCTCTCTTTTATCGCTCCTTTCTCTCCTGCTCTCATTCTCTCTTTGTGCTTATAGTGTGCTCCCTCTCTTTTTACACACTTCCCTCTCTTTATTGCTCTCTCTTTTTTCCCACCCGCTCACTCTCTTCCTTTTTTTTCTTGCTCCTTTTTCCCTTTTCTCGCTCCTTTCCCCCTCTGTCTCACTCTTTGTGCTTTTTTTGCGTGCTCCCTCTCTTATTTGCGTGCTCCCTCTCTTATTTGCGTGCTCCCTCTCTTATTTGCGTGCTCCCTCTCTTATTTGCGTGCTCCCTCTCTTATTTGCGTGCTCCCTCTCTTATTTGCGTGCTCCCTCTCTTATTTGCGTGCTCCCTCTCTTATTTGCGTGCTCCCTCTCTTATTTGCGCGCTCCCTCTCTTATTTGCGCGCTCCCTCTCTTATTTGCGCGCTCCCTCTCTTATTTGCGCGCTCCCTCTCTTATTTGCGCGCTCCCTCTCTTATTTGCGCGCTCCCTCTCTTATTTGCGCGCACCCTCTCTTATTTGCGCGCTCCCTCTCTTATTTGCACGCTCCCTCTCTTATTTGCACGCTCCCTCTCTTATTTGCGCGCTCCCTCTCTTATTTGCGCGCTCCCTCTCTTATTTGCACGCTCCCTCTCTTATTTGCGCGCTCCCTCTCTTATTTGCGCGCTCCCTCTCTTATTTGCGCGCTCCCTCTCTTATTTGCGCGCTCCCTCTCTTATTTGCGCGCTCCCTCTCTTATTTGCGCGCTCCCTCTCTTATTTGCGCGCTCCCTCTCTTATTTGCGTGCTCCCTCTCTTATTTGCGTGCTCCCTCTCTTATTTGCGCGCTCCCTCTCTTATTTGCGCGCTCCCTCTCTTATTTGCGCGCTCCCTCTCTTATTTGCGCGCTCCCTCTCTTGCGCGCTCCCTCTCTTATTTGCGCGCTCCCTCTCTTATTTGCGCGCTCCCTCTCTTATTTGCGCGCTCCCTCTCTTATTTGCGCGCTCCCTCTCTTATTTGCGCGCACTCTCTCTTATTTGCGCGCACCCTCTCTTATTTGCGCGCACCCTCTCTTATTTGCGCGCACCCTCTCTTATTTGCGCGCACCCTCTCTTATTTGCGCGCACCCTCTCTTATTTGCGCGCTCCCTCTCTTATTTGCGCGCTCCCTCTCTTATTTGCGCGCTCCCTCTCTTATTTGCGCGCTCCCTCTCTTATTTGCGCGCACCCTCTCTTATTTGCGCGCACCCGCTCTTATTTGCGCGCACCCTCTCTTATTTGCGCGCACCCTCTCTTATTTGCGCGCACCCTCTCTTATTTGCGCGCACCCTCTCTTATTTGCGCGCACCCTCTCTTATTTGCGCGCACCCTCTCTTATTTGCGCGCACCCTCTCTTATTTGCGCGCACCCTCTCTTATTTGCGCGCACCCTCTCTTATTTGCGCGCTCCCTCTCTTATTTGCGCGCTCCCTCTCTTATTTGCGCGCACCCTCTCTTATTTGCGCGCACCCTCTCTTATTTGCGCGCTCCCTCTCTTATTTGCGCGCTCCCTCTCTTATTTGCGCGCTCCCTCTCTTATTTGCGCGCTCCCTCTCTTATTTGCGCGCACCCTCTCTTATTTGCGCGCACCCTCTCTTATTTGCGCGCACCCTCTCTTATTTGCGCGCACCCTCTCTTATTTGCGCGCACCCTCTCTTATTTGCGCGCACCCTCTCTTATTTGCGCGCACCCTCTCTTATTTGCGCGCACCCTCTCTTATTTGCGCGCACCCTCTCTTATTTGCGCGCACCCTCTCTTATTTGCGCGCTCCCTCTCTTATTTGCGCGCTCCCTCTCTTTCCTCTCTCTTTCCTCTCTTTTTTGCTGTCTTCCTGCTCACTCATTCTCTCTTTTTTCACACTCCTTTGTGTCTTTTCTTACTCCTTCCTCTCTTTTCTCGCTTCTTTCTCTCTTGCTCTCATGCTCTTTTTGCTGTCTCGCTCCTGCCCCATGCTCTCTTTGTGCTTATTGCGCGCTCCATCTCTTATTGCGTGCACTCTCTTTTTGCATGCTCCTTCTTCTCTTTATTGCTGTCTTCCCTCTCTTTTTGCTGTTTGCCTGCTCGCTTGCTGTTTTCCTGCTCACACGCATACTTTTCTAAATCCTTTCTCATTCCTTTCTCTCTCGGTCTCATTCTATCTTTGTACTTTTTGCATGCTCCCTCTCTTATTGCACGCTCCCTCTCTTTTCACTCTCTTCCCTCGCTCGCTCTATTCCCACTCACTTGCTCTCTTCCCCCACGCTCGTTCTCTTTTCACACTCCTTTCTGTCTTCTCTCACTCCTTCCTCTCTTTCTCGCACCTTTCTCTCTCGCTTTCACTCTCTTTTTGCTCTCTCGCTCCCGCTCTCTGTTTGTGCTTTTTGCGCATTCCCTCTCTTTTTGCTCTTTTCCCGCCTGCTCGCTCTCTTCCCACTTGCACGCTCTGTTTTCTTGCTTCTTTCTGTCTTTTCTCAGTCCTTCCTTTCCTTTCTCGCTGTTTTCCTTCTCTCTCGCTCTAACTCTCTTTTCACTGTCTCGCTCCCACGCTCTTTGTACTTTTTGCACGTGCTCTCTCTTGTTTCACGCTCCCCTTGCTCTTGCTCTGTTTTCATCTCTCCTTCTCTCTCCCTTTTTGGGTTCTTGCTCTTCTCTCATTCTCGCTCACTTTTGTTTTAGATTCTCTTCTCACATTCCCACTCTTATACACACTCCCGCCCTATTGGCTCTCTTCCCTCCCTTTTGGCTCTCTTCCCACTCACTCGCTCTCTTTTCTTGCTCCTTTCTGTCTTTTCTCACTCCTCTTTTCTCGCTCCATTCTCTCTCGCTCTCACTCTCTTTTCACTCTCTCACTCCCGCTTTCTCTTTGTGCATTTTGCACACTCCCTCTCTTTTTGGACACTCCCTCGCTCTTGCTCTGTTTTCATCTCTTGCTCGCTCTCGCTCCACTTTCGCTCTCATGCACCCCTTTTGCGCTCTTGCATGTCTTTTGCGCTCTTGTGTTCTCCTTTTGCATTTGTTGTGCTTTTGCTCTGTTTTTGCGCTCGCTCACTTCGAGTCATAGAGGTGTACAGCACAGAAACAGACCCTTCGGTCCAACCCGTCCATGCTGACCAGATATCCCAACCCAATCTAGTCCCACCTGCCAGCACCTGGCCCATATCCCCACAAACCCTTCCTATTCATATACCCGCCCAGATGGCTTTTAAATGTTGCAATTGTATCAGCCTCCACCACTTCATCTGGCAGCTCATTCTATACATGTACCAGCCTCTGTGTGAAAACGTTGCCCCTTAGGTCTCTTTTATATCTTTCCCCTCTCACCCTAAATCTATGCCCTCTATTTCTGGATTCCCCACCCCAGGGAAAAGACTTTGCCTATTTATCCTATCCATGTCCCTCATGATTTTAATAACCTCTATAAGGTCACCCCTCAGCCTCCGACGCTCCAGGCAAAACAGACGCAGCCTGTTCAGCCTCTCCCTAAGCTCAAATCCTCCAACCCTGGCACCATCCTTGTAAATCTTTTCTGAATCCTTTCAAGTTTCACAACATCTTTCCGATAGGAAGGAGACCAGAATTGCATGCAATATTCCAACAGTGGCCTAACCAATGTCCTGTATAGCCGCAACATGACCTCCCAACTCCTGTACTGAATACTCTGACCAATAAAGGAAAGCATACCAAACGTCTTCTTCACTATCCTATCTACCTGCGACTCCACTTTCAAGGAGCTATGAACCTGCATTCCAAGATCTTTGTTCAGCAACACTCCCTAGGACCTTACCATTAAGTGTATAAGTCCTGCTAAGATTTGCTTCTCGCGCTTTTGCTCTTATTGCACACTCCCTCTCTTTTAGCTGGCTTGCCCTTGTTTTTGCTGGCTCACGCTCTTTCCTCGCTCCTCTGTTACTTTCTCCCTTTTTTTTTTCTCTCTCTCTGTCTTTCCTCTCATTCTTTCCTCTCTCTCCTCTCCTCTCTCTCTTTGTCTCTTTCTCTCTCTGTCTCTTTCCTCTCATTCTTTCCACTCTCCTCTCTCTTCTCTGTCTCTCTCTCTCTGTGTTTCTCTCTCTCTCTCTCTCTCTCTCTCTCTCTCTCTCTCTCTCTCTGTCTCTGTCTCTGTCTGTCTCTGTCTCTCTCTCTCTCTCTCTCTCTCTCTGTCTCTGAAATGGGAAGAAGAGTACATTCTCAGTTTTCTATCGACCATATGGTCAGACTGACCACAGTGTAAATGGAGTCCAAGCCATCAGTGGTTGCTAGAGAAATCTTCTGTTTAATGTGAATTACTAAGCACTGACATCAAGGCCACTGATTTTAGCTCCTCCTCCTGGGAATAGGACATTGTGATTTTCAGGATTTTGGTTAAAAGTCCCACATTAAAGATGAACTTTGAGTTATTGAGATGCCAGTAACCAACAATTCTAATTGTAAATGAACAGATTTGTGGAATGTTATCCTCCGAATGCCAAGAACTGTCCTGTAAATCCGTACAATCAGCGATGGGCATTAGACTTCTTTAGGCTTCAGTAATCTAATCTTGGGGTTGAGAGTATTGTTCTGAAGTGCTGAAGTATATCCACCATGAAATGAAGGACTTTCATGTATTTAATGGTTTTTGCATTCTTGAGTAACAGGTCCTCGAGACACCAAGTTTGCCAGTTTTAAAAAAAAAAGTTTGCACCCATTCCCAGCCGACCTGTAATTACAGCCATCTGCGACATGAAATGGGACACCTTATGACAGCTGGAGAATGACATCGTGATGTCAACGTTCAGCTTCTGATCGTTACAGTCAGTCACAATGTCATGGCTTCCAACTTTTCAAAGCTGGGTCTTATAACATCTTGAGGGAATTATCTCTGCTGCCTCTTTTGATATTATGTCAACGACTACCCATCCTGCCCAGCTGTGGAAGTTGGTGACTTCATGTGCACAGTACCTGCTGTGTTATCACTTACCCATCACGCCCAGAGCTTGCTCTTCATCTGTGTCCCACGATAGGCAATTCTGCCAAGTTACCAGACTCTGTCTGAAGAGGATATATTGGGAGGTGGGTCCTGAGACAGGGAATCTTCTGTGTTTGAACTTTTGGGGTGTG
The DNA here is from genome assembly GCF_037043375.1 of Chiloscyllium plagiosum. Taxonomy (NCBI): domain Eukaryota; kingdom Metazoa; phylum Chordata; class Chondrichthyes; order Orectolobiformes; family Hemiscylliidae; genus Chiloscyllium; species Chiloscyllium plagiosum. The sequence continues at coordinate 33,350,496 of NW_028270167.1, read as the reverse complement.
CCTGACCTTTTTGTGGTCTGATCTTACACTGGGCAGAGTGTGGGTCTACTTAAAACAGCAGTGAACCTGCATGTTCCATTCTTCTTGAAAATATACAATAGTTTGAAGTGAGCTTTGAAGTATAAGCAATTCAAAAATATGCTCCCCTCTCTGATAACATAACCTAGTATGTGATTAAACTTGTGCGTTTCTTATATATAGTTTGTGTATGTGTATACTTATGCCTTGCTTACTCTGCCTGCAATTATAGACATAACCATGTGCTGGCAAGTTAGTCATGGCAGTGTCAACTCCATTTCAACTTGTTCTAGAATTACCTTCACACTGTATTTATAGTTGGATGTTTTAAATGTAGATTTGGCGTCACTCTGCCTTGCGTGTTTTATAACCCACCTGCTCCAGAGGTGTGTAAAAACATCTTTGAACATGTTGCTTCGAAAAAATGATAACTTTGTGTTTAAACTGATTGGAAAAAGTGTCTTTGTAAAGTTCAGTGTACTTTTAAAAAATGTTTTCTTTTGTGGATCTTGGAGTGCCAGGGTAGGGAATGTTTTTGCTGAGGTATGGAACACTGTCAAAAATGCAATCAGATTAGGTATAGAATGGTTAGGACCAAATAGTATTTGCTCTGTTCCATTCCAAATATACACCTCATCTCAAAACAAACCGAACTGCATAGGGTGGCGCTTCTTTTCCACTTCCTGTCTAAGGCCCCTTAACAGGGGGAAGATTTCCTGATATTTGTACTCATATTTGAAATGTGGCTGTTGAAATCTATTATGCTCCAACTTGAGGAAATTCTTTTGCATTTGTTTGATTATACGCGTAGCAACCCGAGATGAAAGCATCTCCATGGTTGCGGTGGCCAATTTAAAGCACAATGTTATCTTATTGTAAATGTTCTCGTAATAATGCTGTGACAGAACATGGACCAGTAGCAAGTGCACAGTCATCGTCCTCATATTATTTGGAGACTGCACCTTTTTCAGAGATTGCTGTGCAATTGTTCTGTTTTACAGTAACTTGTTTACGACACTATCCTTCACCTTTAACATCGTTTAAAGAAAAAGCTCTCCAGGTGTTTCATGAATGTATTATCAGAGCTACATTGACACAGATCCAAGGAAAAACATTAGAAGCGGTGATTTTAAAAGCTTAAAAGTTAATGTGTGAAGTGTACCCTTCCAGCAAAGAGAGAAGTAGCAAATCTGGAAACTGTAGATGGGATCCAAATCTTGTACTGTAACTGAAAGCATGGCCTTGAATTGTGGTGTGAAGTGTAGTGATTGGAATGAGGTCATAGAATATGAGTTCCCTCAGTGGGGCTGTTAACCAGATCCAATCAGGGAGCCCTGACCGACAGATATAAACAGGAGTATCAGGGGTTCTGTTCACTGAGTGCTAGCTCTGAGAAAACTGGATCAGTGTCCAAGACACTGCATTTGCATATAAAGCGCGACTTGGTGACAGGATACCAACCTGTGTGGAGTTATTTCATGAAGGAAGCTGGGAGGTTTGGGGGCTGTGGGTGAACAAAAGACTACAATTAGAGCCTAACCCTATAGCCCTCTACCAATTCTGCTAAAAGCGATTACACCGTGGTGGGCAACAATATCTGCTGCTGTGCTGTGGGCTTTGCATTGAAGTGGGCTTCTTGATCAAAGGCAGGTTAAACAGCTTGCAAGTAAAGCACTGACAATGTAGTATTTTCCAAATCAAAACAAAATGTTGGAAGCGTTTGTGAAGAGAAACATTTTACATTTTAGGGTATTGATTGAAGCAGGAGCATGAAAAAGAAAGGCCTGTGATGCAGTAGAGGGGCAAGGGAGGTACACTGCTAAACGTTGTCATGCTGCATTTGCCGGTGAGTGGTAATGGGGAGAGTACAGAAACCGATGAATGGCTATACAACAGCCATCTCAATGCAAGGGGGTTAAAATAGAAACAGACTTTAAATAATCTTCAAAAACACATGGAACATGCGTGGAGACAGGAATTCTGAATTAAAATTGCTGAATTCAATGAGTTCAGAAGGTTGTTGAATGCTGGGACAAGGTCCTGTTCCTCAAGCTTTATTGGAGCACTATAACAGACCATGGAGAGAACGAGGCGAGAATGAGAGTACAGTGAAAAATAATCATAATCTTCAGGAGGACGCTCGGGCAGACAGAATGGACATGCTTTGCAAACTTGCCCTCCCATCTCAGTTTGCTCACTCTAATGTAAAAGAGAGCACACTAAACTGAAACATATACAAATACATCACTTTCATTTGGAAGGAGTACTTGTGGGCCTTAGCAGTGAGAAGGGAGGAGGTGAAAGGACAGGTTTGCAAATGGGATGTTAGGGGTGACTGAGAAGTGGACCAGGGGTGACGTGGAAGGGAATGGTCCCATTGCAAAAGCTGAAAAGGGGTTCAGAGGAAGACACTTGTGGTGTCATCATTGCTGGACAGGCAGAAATGGCTTGGATAGAAGCTAATGGGCTGCAGGGAAGGGTGAAGGAATCTTATGGTCATGGAATAGAAGGGAAAGTCCTAACTGATGGAAGGCTCTGTCAATGACACTGGATGGGAATCTTCGATGTGAAGAAAAAGAAAAACTGTTGTGGAAGTGCTGATGGGATGGAAGTGGTGAAACTGAGAGAATGGAATAGAGATCCTTGCAGGATGCAGGAAATGAGGAAGTGTAATCTCGGTTGGTCTGGGTGTCCATGCATTTGGTTTGAATACTTGGAGATAGCATTTTTTCAGAAATGTCGATAGAACTTGGAAGAGTCAAAAATGAACTAATGAGAGAAATTTGAAACACAAGGCAATTAAATTTTCCAGTTCATGGGGAAAGCTGGTTGTGGCATTTGTGAAGCCATCAATATAATGGGAAAAGGCAAAAAGTTAGATTAGCATAACAAATGTTCCACATAGCGCTCAAAAAGACAGGCAAAGCTGTGACTTATGCAGGTGCATATAAGCAACACCCTTTTTTTAATTTCGAGAAAGTGAGTTGAGTTGAAGGGGAAGTTATTCAGAGTGAGGACAAACTCATCCAGGTGGAAGAGGATAGCAGTGGTTGGGCCTCTGTCGAGTATGTGGCGGAGACCTTTGAGACCTGGTTGGGGATAAAGGTATCAGGGATTGACTGTACATAGTGAAGAAATGGTTGAGACCTTTGACCTGCTGAAGGGTTATAGGGCATTGAAATAATCACAGATGTAGTTAGGAAAAGATAAGTTGTCGTAGGATGAATAAACTCAGTGTGGCAAGCAAAGATTGAGATAAAGAGTCATCCAAGGCAGTCTAGCCTCTTTTTGGTAAGGAGGTAGAAGTAGGCTGGCCAGGACCAGGGCCTATGGGCTGGAAGCTGTTTAGGGAGGATTGCCTCTGGAGGTGATGTCAGTGACAGTCCTGCACACTTTGTAAGTGAGGATGTGGGCCACGAGGGGTAGGAGATAGTGCCAGAGTTGACATTCATCCTCTGGTAGTCAGATCAATATGCCAGGCAAGAACATTGCCACCCACTCAGCAAGTTAGATGCTAAGATTAGACCTCTGAGAACAGAGGGTCAGAGCGAGTTTGATTAGAAAGTGAGGGGAGCAGAGAAATTGAGATGGATGACATCATGCCAGCAGTTTGCAATTAAAAGATCGAGAGAAGGCAGTAGGGAGAGTTATGCAAATGAATGATGGGATCTGTTTAGTGGAGTGGAGGACTTCTGGTCAAAGAGGCAGGAACAATGGGAGATTAGTGTTGCGTTGAACTCAATCTATTGAGATGGGAGTGTAAGGGGATGAAGCTGAGGCCTCTGCTGACAGAATCTGAGAGCTGAAGATCAGGAATACACTGCAAGAAGTGAAGGGATGGGTGCTAGCACCCAGGAGTTGTTGCAGTTTGTAATCCCTTATGCCTGGAAGAAATACTTTAAAAAGATTTTTCTTGAAGACCCAAATGAGATGAGGAATGAAATGAAACTCTGGACCGGGACATCTTTGAGAGGTTGAGTTAATGGTGCTTGTTAGAGAGATTGAGGAGTGTACATAGAACAGTACAGCACAGAATAGGCCCTTCAGCCCATGATGTTGTGCTGACCACTGATCCTCATGTATGCACCCTCAAATTTCTGTGACTATATGCATGTCCAGCAGTCTCTTAAATGTCCCCAATGACCCTGCCTCCACAACTGCTGCTGGCAATGCATTCCATGCTCTCACAACTCTCTGTGGAAAGAACCCGCCTCTGACATCCCCTCTATACTTTCCTCCAACCAGCTTAAAACTGACCCCTCGTGTTAGCCATTTCTGCCCTAGGAAATAGTCTCTGGCTATCGACTCTATCTATGCCTCTCATTATCTTGTATACCTCAATTAGGTCCCCTCTCCTCCTCCTCCTTTTCTCCAATGAAAAAAGTCCGAGCTCGGTCAACCTCTCTTCGTAAGATAAGCCCTCCAGTCCAGGCAGCATCCTGGTAAACCTCCTCTGATCCCTCTCCAAAGCATCCACACCTTTCCTATAATAGGGCGACTGGACTGGACAAATTATTCCAAGTGCAGTCTAACCAAAGTTTTATAGAGCTGCAACAAGATCTCACAACTCTTAAACTCAATCCCCCTGTTAATGAAAGCCAAAACACCATATGCTTTCTTAACAACCCTATCCACTTGGGTGGCCATTTTAAAGGATCTATTTACCTGCACACCAAGATCCCTCTGTTCCTCCACACTGTCAAGAATCCTATCCTTAATCCTGTACTCAGCTTTCAAATTCGACCTTCCAAAATGCATCACCTCGCATTTATCCAGGTTGAACTCCATCTGCCACCTCTCAGCCCATCTCTGCATCCTGTCAATGTCCCGCTGCAGCCTACAACAGCCCTCTATACTGTCAACGACACCTCCAACCTTTGTGTCATCTGCAAACTTGCTGACCCATCCTTCAATGCCCTCATCCAAGTCATTAATAAAAATTACAAACAGTAGAGGCCCAAGGACAGAGCCCTGTGGAACACTACTCACCACAGACTTCCAGGCAGAATATTTTCCTTCTACTACCACTCGCTGTCTTCTGTTGGCCAGCCAATTCTGTATCCAGACAGCTAAGTTCTCCTGTATCCCATTCCTCCTGACCTTCTGAATGAGCCTACCATGGGGAACCTTATCAAATGCCTTGCTGAAATCCATATACACCACATCCACAGCTCGACCCTCATCAACTTTTCTAGTCACATCCTCAAAGGACTCGATAAGGTTTGTGAGGCATGACCTGCCCCTCACAAAGCTGTGTTGACTGCATTTAATCAAGCCATGCTCTTCCAGATGGTCATAAATCCTATCCCTCAGAATCCTTTCTAACACCTTTCAGATGACAGACGTAAGACTTACTGGTCTGTAATTGCCAGGGATTTCCCTATTTCCTTTCTTGAAGAGAGGAATTACATTTGCCTCTCTCCAGTCTTCAGGTATGACTCCAGTGGAGAACGAGGATGCAAAGATCTTCGCAAGTGGCAAAGCAAATGCATTTCTCTTTTCCCAAAGCAGCTGAGGACAAATCTGGTCCGGGCCTGGCGACTTGTCAATCTTAATATTTGACAAAATTTTCAGCACATCAGCTTCCTCTATCTCTATCCATTCCAGCATGCACACCTGCTCTTCAAAGGTTTCATTCACTACAAAGTTCGTTTCTTTCATAAAGACAGATGCAAAAAACTCATTTAGGCTTCCCCTACCTCCTCAGACTCCACACACAAGTTCCCAATGCTATCCCTGATCGGCCCTACTCTTTCTTTGACCATTCTCTTATTCCTCACATAAGTGTAAAATGCCTTTGTGTTCTCCCTAATCCGTTCTGCCAAGTCTTTCTCGTGCCCCCTCCTGGCTCTTCTCAGACCTTCCTCACCTGCCTGTAATCCTCTTGAGCTGAGCTTGACCCTAGCTTCCTCCACCTTATGTAAGCTACCTTCTTCCTTTTGACGAGAAGCTCCACCGCTCTTGTCATCCAAGGTTCCGCCACAAATTCACCTGCACCTCCACACACATCATTTACTGCATCCGCTGCACCCGATGTGGCCTCCTCTATATTGGGGAGACAGGCCACCTATTTGCGGAACGTTTCAGAGAACACCTCTGGGAACCCAGACCAACCAACCCAACCACCCCGTGGCTCAACACTTCAACTCCCCCTCCCACTCCACCAAGGACATGCAGGTCCTTGGACTCCTCCATCGCCAGACCATAGCAACATGACGGCTGGAGGAAGAGCGCCTCATCTTCCACCTAGGAACCCTCCAACCACAAGGGATGAACTCAGATTTCTCCAGTTTCCTCATTTCCCCTCCCCCCACCTTGTCTCAGTCCCAACCCTCAAACTCAGCACCATCTTCCTAACCTGCAATCTTCTTCCTGACTTCTCTGCCCCCACCCCCATTCCGGCCTATCACCCTCACCTTAACCCCTTTCCACCTATTGCATTTCCAACGCCCCTCCCCCAAGTCCCTCCTCCCTACCTTTTATCTTAGCCTGATGGACACACTTGCCTCATTCCTGAAGAAGAGCTCATGCCCGAAACGTCAATTCTCCTGCTCCTTGGATGCTGCCTGACCTGCTGCGCTTTTCCAACAACACATTTTCAGCTTCCTTTATCTTACCACTTCTTGCCTGTCTCAGAGGGACATATTTATTCATCACTGGGAACCTCTGGGAACCCAGACCAACCAACCCAACCACCCCGTGGCTCAACACTTCAACTCCCCCTCCCACTCCACCAAGGACATGCAGTTTATGCAACAACTGTTCCTTAAACAGTCTCCACATGTCTATAGTGCCTTTACCATGGAACAATTGCTCCCAATCCATGGCTCCTAACTCATGTCTAATCGCATCATAGTTTCCTCTTCCCCAATTAAATATCCTCCCATTTTGCCTAATCCTCTCCTTCTCCATAGCTCTGCAGAATGTTAAGCAGTTGTGGTCACTATCACCAAAGTGCTCTCCCACCACAAGATCTGATACCTGCCCTGGCTCGTTTCCGAGCACCAAGTCTAGAATGGCCTCTCCCCTCATCGGCCTGTCAATGTACTGAGTTAGGAAACCCTCCTGAACACACCTTACAAAAACAGCTCCATTCAAATCTTCTGCTCGAAGGAGGTTCCAATCAATATTGGGTAAGTTAAAGTCACCCATTACAACAACCCTACTACGTCCACACTTTTCCAAAATCTGCTGACCTATGCTTTCTTCCATCTCCCTGCTGCTATTGGGGGGCCTGTAGTAAACCCCTAACGAGGTGACTGCTCCCTTGTATGATGCATGTCATGGTACATGACATTGAAAGTACATTTGAGGATATGGTGGGAACAGCAGGCCAAGAAATTCTGGATATCTTTCTCAGTTTCCAAAGTTTCAAGTGGATGCAGATTTCAGTTGAGATAAATGAGTTGAAGCTGGAGACAATTGCTGAGCAGGAAAATGTGGCCGCGACAAGGTTTTTTTTTAAGATACCAAATCAAATATGCAAAGCGAAATAAAGCAAAGACAATGAACTAAAGAGACAAATTGAAATCTCTTCCAAGGGAAGAATTGAACTTTTAGAATTAGCTTTTCAAGAAATGTTGGCAAATTAAGCACTAATGCAATATTTTCTGAATTTAAGCTCCAAATCGAGAATAAAAAATATCCTTTTGAAACAATTTATGCTTTTATTTAAAACATAAAAATTCTCAAGTAGATAATCTTCTATCTGGCACATTTACAGCTTCTCTTGGGCCAATTTTAGTTTTGGTACATCATTTTGGAGTTATGAAGTTTTTTATATATATATTATATATTTATATATAATCCACACCAGGAATGAAATGAAGTACGTGAATCAATAAAGGAATTCAATCAACTGCAATTAATTCCCTCTCTCTTATTGTTTTTGGTTTTTTTTCTGTTAAAATTATGACAATTTCAGATGAGCTCAGGAACACAATGCAACATGCACTGTTCAAATTAAATATTTAGTGGAGCTGGACAGATGTCACTTGATTAAATGAATAAAGAAAGAGCATTTGGGTTGACAGAGCCACAACCAGTGTTAAGCATCTGAAGTTAATTGTCTTCACACTGAACTTCTGATTGCCAGTCATTTGAATTCTGCATAGCAATTCTGCTATGACCTCTGCCTCCAACTTGTTTTATTCGTTCATGGGGTGCAGGTGTTGCTGGCTATGCCAGTATTTATTATCCATCTCGAATTGTCCAGAGAGCTTTTAAGGGTCAACCATAAGGCAGTGGGTTTGGAATCACATGTAGGTCAGACTGGGTAAGGATGGCAGATTTCCTTCCCTCAAACCCATTAGTGAATCGGGTGAATTTTTATGACAATTGACATAGCATTTAAACCAGCTCTTTTTACATGATCCATTACCACCGCATTTTGACTGCGCCATTATCTTTTCAGCTCTCTTCCACTGTATCACTGAACTCTGTCTTTGTTCATTTCTGCCCCTCTCCCTATGTCTCTGTTCGTGTGTGAAACCTGTTTCGTCTTAGTGGTTTTCAGTTCTGATGACAGGCCATTGACCTAAAGAAATAACTTTCTCCCTTCACCAGTACTGCCTCGATAATGCTCAGCATCTTGCATTTTTTCTGAGTTCCTGTATCTGATCAATTTTGCCTTTGTGTTTATCAAACATTTTTCAAGTGTTCTGAATGATCTAAAAGGCTTTGCAGCTAATTCATTGTGTTTATGGTAGAGTTCCTGCAATAATGCACGGAAGGAGCTCAGCCAATTTCCACTTAGCAAAAACCTACAAACAACAATTGGGTAAATGGCCAATTATCTTGATTTAGCAACACGAGCAGGATATGGAGGGGATTCCCTCTCCTCTCCCTCTCCATGACCTTTTTACATCCAGGGTAGACAATGCTTTGGAAATATGGCTGCTCTGAGTTTTAACAGAATTTTCCACCTCAAATACATTTTCTGTAGGGGCAGAAAAGGAGTCCTTGTGTTGAGATGAGATTAGATTAGATTACTTAGATTAGATTACTTACAGTGTGGAAACAGGCCCTTCGGCCCAACAAGTCCACACCGACCCGCAACCCACCCAGACCCATTCCCCTACATTTACCCCTTCACCCAACACTACGGGCAATTTAGCATGGCCAATTCACCTAACCTGCACATTTTTGGATTGTGGGAGGAAACCGGAGCACCCGGAGGAAACCTACGCAGACACGGGGAGAATGTGCAATCTGTTCTTGGGCAGTACTCCAAAAACTCATTTCATATGATTAGAATGTAGGATTTGTTGTTTGAAAGACCCCACTCATCTGCTCCAGAGGTATCTAATAATATCACTGAACAGATTGATTAAAGACCTGACTGGAAAGGCCAAATTGCAGCAATAGGATTGAAGAGAACAAAATGGAAAAGACAAAATCCTACCGAGTGAAGTCAGTAATTAGCAACAAGTAAGCTCGCTGTTTTTGACCTCTTTCCATCAGAGTCAAACTTTTCCATCATTATATCTGTGCAAGTGATTTTTGACTTTTTTTGAACCTGTCCATTTTAAAATATCTCCAGATCTTGTGTCAAGAAAATTCACCTGATAGAGCTGAAATTTCTTTTTTTCCACTTAAGCTGTTGTGGCCCTGTGTGCTTGACTGGCCTTGCAGTAACTATCCCAGGGTTACTTAATCTGTGTCATTTCATATTTTGAAACGTTTTGCGATCCACCCTTCACTGGCTTCCTGGGTTTGAGTGTCAGCTTTTTGTAATCTCTCCGCAGAAGCCGCTTCTGCATTTTGGTGTTTCTGTGGTTTGGGTTGTGGGAGATCTGTGTCAATGCATCGCTGCGCCATGTTTACATTTCAGAACCGGTTCCATTAGCACAGCGGCAGAATTGCAGACCCATGTTTTCCCGCTTTAATGTGTACTTCTAATTTATACATACTCGTTGATTCATTTTTAGACTATAGGAGGAAACTCACGCCGACACGGGGAGAATGTGCAAACTTCAAACAGACAGTCCAAGGCTGGAATCGAACCTGGGTCGCTGGCACTGGTTAACCATTGAGCCACTGGGATACCTCACTTGCCTTTCTTCCACCTGTCCAAATGTCTTTTAAATGTTATAACTGTACCTGCATCTACCACTTTCTCTAACAATTCCTTCCATCTCTGCACCATTCTCCATGTTTAAAAAGCTCCCCCTCAGATTCCTCTTAAGTCTTGCACCTGTCACCTCAAAAATATGCCCCTAATTTTGAACTGTCCCACCTTAGGCGAAATACCTTTGCTAATCATCTTATCTATATGAATAATGTAATAACAATGAAAATGTGCGAATTACTTTTGCCTCTCTGCCTTCAGAAATCTAACTTTCATTTGCAAGTCTGATCTGATGTTTCTGCAGCTTTGTCCCATTCAGATCATGGCCATTTGGTCTCTCTAGCTTAGACCTACATTGAGACCCTTGAGCCCCATTCTTCCTTAAATGCGTCCTGTTTGTTTTGCCTTCACCACCCCCATGAATCCATTCCTTGACATGGTAGTTCTTTGTTTGAAGAATATTTTCACCTGACAGTGTTTTTTTAATTTTTATAACCTTGTGTTCCTGATCTGATCTGATTGAGAAATATAAGATTGTTAAAGGAGGCAGGAAGCATGTTTCTGCTGACGGGTGAATCCAGAACCAGAGGACACAGTTTAAAGATAAGGGGTAGGCCATTTAAAACAGAGTTGAGGAGAAATGTCTTCACCCAGAGTGGTGGATATGTGGAATGCTCTGCCCCAGAACGCAGTGGAGGCCAAGTCTCTGGATACTTTCAAGAAAGAGATGGATAGAGCTCTTAGAGACAGTGGAATCAAGGGTTGTGGGGATAAGGCAGGAACAGGATACTGATTGAGGATGATCAGCCATGATCATAATGAATGGTAGTGCTGGCTCGAAGGGCCGAATGGTCTACTCCTGCACCTATTGTCTATTGTTCCCTTGTATTACTGTCACACTTTATCGTGAAGTAATGTTAAAGATTATTTGCCTGAAGATTTTGCTTTTATGTATCTCGTCAAACAAACTGAAGCTATAATAATAATATAAAAGAAGATTGCAAGAATTTTTTTTAAGATACATGAAAGTTGAGAGAGAGGATAGAGTGGACTTTGGACTGCTGGAGAAGTAGTAATGGCAAACAGAGAAGTGGCTGAGGTACTGAATAGATAATTTGTATCAGTCTTCATGGTGGAAGACACTGGTAGCATACCAGAATTTCAAGAATAAAAGAGCATAGGAGCTGAGTGTCGTAGCCATTACTAAGGAGAAGGAGCTGGAAAAGCTGAAAGGTCAAAAGGTGGATAAATCACCCAGACCAGATGGATTACATCCCAGAGTTCTAAATGAGATAGCTAAAGAGATTGTGGAGGCATGGGTGATCTTCCAGGAATTACTAGAATCAGGGAAGGCTCCAGAGGTCTGGAAAATGGCTAACGTAACACCTGTTTAAGAAGGGAGGGAGGCAGAAGTCAGGAAACCATAGGCTTGTAACCTGACCTTGGTCGTTGGTAAGATTTTAGAGTCCATTGTTCAAGATGAGATTGTGGAGTACTTGAAGTGCATGGTAAAATAGGGATAAGTCAGCATGGCTTTGTTAATGAGGTCATGCCAGACAAATCTGTTCGAATTTTTTGAGAAGGTAATGAGCAGGTTAGACAAAGGAGAGCCAGTGAATGGGATCTATTTAGATTTCCAGAAAGCCTTTGACAATGTGCCGCTCAGCAAGCTGCGAAATAGGATAAGAGGCCGTGGTGTTAGGTGCAAGGTACTGGCACGGATAGAGGATTGACTGACTGGCAGAAGGCAGTAAGTGGGGATAAAGGGTTCTTTTTAAGGATGCAGCTGTTGACTTCAAGGGTCGTTTTGGAACCACAACTATTCATGTTGTACATTAATGATCTGGACAAAGGAACTGAGGGTATTGTTGCTAAATTTGCAGATGACTCGACAAGTGGACGACCACATAATGTTGAGAAGACAGGTTGTCTGCAGAAGGAGTTGGACAGACTAGGAGAGTGAGCGAGGAGGTGGCAGGAGGAGTACAATGTCAAAAAGTATGAGGTTATGCACTTTGATAGGAAGAATTGAGGCATAGATTATTTTATAAAGGTGGAAAGATTGTGGAAATCTGAAGCATAAAGAGACTCTGGAGTGTGAGTTCAGGATTATCTTAATGCTAATGAGTAGGTTCAGTTGGCAGTTGGCAAATGCAATGTTAGCATTCATTTCAAGAGGGCTAGAATACAAGAGCAGAGATGTACCGTTGAGGCTGTACAAGGCTCTGGTCAGATCACATTTGGAAACTGTGAGCACTTTTGAGCCCAGTATCTAAGGAAGGAAGTGCTAGATTTGGAGGGGATCCAGAGGAAGTTCACAAGAATGATCCTGGGGACAAAAGGCTTGTCAAATGAGTAGCGGTTGAGGACTCTGGGTCTATACTCAGTGGAGTTTAGAAGTATGAGGGGGAATGTTATTAAAACTTACAGAATACTGAGAGGCTTGGATAGAGTGGACATGGAGAAGATATTTCCATTAGTCAGAGACCCTAAGACCCAAGGGCATATGCTCCATGTGAAGGCATGACCCTTTAGAGTATCAGCCATGATTGAATGGTGGAGCAGACTCTGTGGAATGAATGGCCTATATCTTACGGTCATAACAAAGCAAAATACTGCAGTACTGGCAATCTGAAATAGAAACAGAACAGAAAATGCTGGACAGGTCTGCCAACATCATGGGAGATAGAAAATCAGGGTGAAATATGAACTGTTTCTTCCTGCACAGATGCTGACAGACCCTTTTCTTTTAAAAATTGAAATCCTAACTATCATAAGGTAAAGCTTTCTTTTTCTACATTGACCCATTGAGTATTGCCAGACAGGATGCCGCACCTTTGTTCCAGATTAGCATCTTGAGTAAACACTGCCAAATGAGGTTCTGAATGAACTAAGGGAGGTAAAGCTGCCCCACAACAGTCATGTTAAACACACCCACAATAGAATGCCTCTGTTACATCCAGGCGTGATTTTGATATTTTATGTCAGCCATCTTTGTTGCTTGTCTGAGTTAAATTATTCATTTATTTTCCATTTGCACTCTATTTTTTCATTCTTGAGTCCATATGCACTTTCCCTGGGTAGAGGCTGCTTGAACACATTTTCATTGAAGCATAAGAGAGGTCTTCCTTCTGGCCAGAACTAGATCCTGTTGGCTTCAGATGAAGGTGCATTGTCTCACTTATTATCCTGTAAAGTGCTTATAATTCAAACATGAATTAAATATTTACTTTTTTTCGTGAGGTGGGAATCGTGTAAAAGATATAATTTGTACATTGTGTAATTTTCAAGTATAAAGTGGCAAACAAGCTTGAATTGAAATAAAAGCTTAATATTGATTTTGCAATCAACCACTTGTATTGACTTTTCAAAATGTTTTGAGATCTTTTCATAATGTTGTAATGTATTCTGCTGTTAACGGAGTGCTGCACATTTTGAAGGTGCTGTCTTTTGGCTGAGATATTAAATGATGACCCTATTACCCTGCTGTGGTACATTTTACAAGATTTTATAGCAATAATTCAAAGAACTGTAGGGGAGTATCCTGGCCAACATTTATCTCTCAACCAATGTCTTTAAAGTAGATTATCTTCACCATTTAATTTATTACTCCTTTTGGAACTTTGTGCAAATTTTCTACCAACTTTCTGCATTAGCGATTTCACTTCCAAAGCACATTGTTGCTTGTAAATTGTTTTAGAGAGCCCAGAGTTGTGAAAAGACAGTAAATTTGTAGAATGATTGATGTTGTCTATGATGTTTCTTCTGTAGTTGTTGAGATGTGCAACTCATGTAGGCCATATCTCTTTGTAGCTTAAACCTATATTGATTGAACAATTACCCTTAATTTCAATGTAGTGCGTTGCTTTAGAAGGGTTCTTAAATTACCTTTGCCAAAGGAGAGCAAGAAGATGCATCTGTAATTTCTGTAGTTGAATTTCTTCTGTTTCTTGAAGATTGTCACAATCGTGATATCCTTGAGATCATTTAGGATAACTTCTTTATTCCTGGTCAGTAGGATGAGGCTGTGGGGGTGGAGTGTCACTTGCACTCCTTTGCGCTTGAAGATTTCACTGTAGGTTCTGTCACCACCCGCTTTGTTCTTCTTTTGGGCGATAGCTTTCATGATTGCCACAGTGTGTTGACTGACTTCCAAGCTAGTCTCTAAATGCTGTAATATGCAATTGAAAATGCTGTCTTGTCATTATGAATGCTTCATTGGAAAGGTCTTCAAAATGGCCACTCCAAGCTGCATTGACAGCTTCCCTCTCCTGGATCAGATCCCCTCAACCCTTGAGCCTCAGAAGAGAGAGTGCTTGGTCCACAAATGGCCTTTGTGGCAGTGAAGAGGCTACTGACATCTTTACATCAGTGAGATGTTGTGTTTACTCACCATAGGTTCCTTTGTATCACGGGGGATGGTTGTACTCCTGCCTTTGCTTTTTGGCAAGCCTATTTCTTCTGCTTTGAAATTAGGTCATTCTGCCAGCAGAGAGTCTCATTTTATGTTCAATCAGGCTACGGATATAAACTGATCAAACTGGTTTTCATCAAGCCAGTCTGAATTTATTTTGATTTAAAAAAATCAAAGTCTCTTTGCAGGCTTTAAGACATCCCAACGTGAGCAGGTACAACTATCACTTTTTGATTTGAAGTTTGGAAGTTTTTCTCCAAAGCATTGTTGGGATCAGTCTCCTTGGATTGTATTTGATTGTGAGGGACAGCTATACTAATGCTGTGAATTTTATTTCGATGTCTCACAATACTGGGTGCAAGTACAGTAGTGAAACAAAGCAGTTACTGCAGAGATCACTGATACAGACGTTGTAAAAAATTTGATGAGAATAAACTTGAACTTTGTAAATCTGAGCTTTTTTTAATATATAAGTAAGTTAGCGTGTCAATGGATTTATTTTAATTTGTTTTTGGAAGTATTTCATTCTAACTCTAGTTGCCAGCGATTGTTTTCATTGGTTCCAGATGTTTGGGAATTTATAACAAAATGTCTGTCCTCCATGTTCCAGCTACCTGCTGGAGCTTTTGTTGAATGTAGAAATTACCTGACGCTCCGTGGTCATTCCAGTTTGATTTCTCCTACATCAGTCCTGCAATTTAAAAGAGAAACTGGAATTTATTTGGTTATTTATGCTGGACTAGGCCTTAGTGTGGAAATAAGTATATCACTGTATCATAGAAGATTAAAATTTGGAGCATCTGTAACCAGCAGTTGCATTTAGTAATCAACTTCCTTCCTCCTAGGCTTGGCACAGTTGGTAACACCCTAACCCCTGAGACAGAAGATTGTGGGTTAAAATACCACTCCAACACTCCAGAGCACAAAATGTAGGTGACACTCCAGTACAGTACTAAACCATTGCCTGCAGACTTTGCTGACTCCTTCTGAGTTATGGTACTGATCACCAGTGTTGGCAACCTGTTTGATTGTGAGGCATCACATAAAGTCATACAGCATGGAAACAGACCCTTCGGTCCAACTAGTCCCCACTGACCATGTTCCCAAACTAAACTAGTCCTACTTGCTTGTGTTTGGCCCATATCCATTCAAACCTTTTCTATTCAGGTACTTATTCAAATGTCTTTTAAATGTTGTAACTGTACTTGCATCCACCACTTCCTTTGGCAGTTCATTCCACACATGAATCACTGTGTAAAAAAAAAAATTGCCCCTCCTGTCCTTTTTTAAATCTTTCTCCTCTCACCTTAAAATCTGAGCTCATCCTTGCTCTCGCTATTCGACTTTCAGATAATACGAAGGCAGTGAAAGGTCCAGATAAGATCGAACCTTTATTTTAAAAACATTCCTCTGTAGTATTATCTGTTTTGTTCCAAGAAAACTGGTTTCGTTAGGATCTTTTTGAAAGCAGTTGGCTATTGTGGACCAGCACCCTGCTGGTAAAATAGCGACAGAGTGTTAGTTCATGTTCGTGACTTTATCTCCTGTTGGAAAACAGTACACTGACTGTAACAAATAAGCTTGAAACTGTGCTGATGCACTTCACTTTTTTCTGGCAAATGTCTGGGTTCCCTGGATAAATACCGAGAGTCTGAACGAAAAGGACAGTTGAGGCTTGTATGTAGTTTTCGTTTGCTGTCTGGATGATGTTGACTCCTGCTGTCTGTGGACGTTGTTGGCCTCCTTGGTATTTCCTCTTGACCATGATATTAGCAAGCTAACTGACTGTGTGCGGTGTTATATTTTGGCAATTCTTAAGCTCATTCCAAGATCCCACACAAACTGTTTTCAACTGGTGGTGGTGGAGGATATCTCTTTCTTTCGACAATTATCATTTTCTTTGTTATTAGTTGACTTTTTAAAGATGTCTTGCTGTGACTTATTTTGGAATGTCAAAAAAGCACAACATTTCACAAATTACAATCCTGCTATCACAATGACGACAATACAAAAGGAGAGTCAAATACTTGTGTTGTTCAAATTACTCCACAAAATAAATTGAATGAGAATTAGGTTTATTGTCATGTATACTTAAGTACAGGGCTACACGAGTACAGCAAAAAGTGTATAAAGTCGACATTTTCTTGTAGCATCTTAGGTACAAAGATGCCCAAATACTAAATCTTAGGTATAGCTTAGAAAAATAAAGGTAAAAGTTTGGCATTGCAGCCCTTCTGAAACAGGGAGTCCACACTGGGCTTCACGTCAAGGAGGCAGAGAGTCCTTTGACTCAGCCCTGGCCCAACTCTCTGATGCTGTCCAAGGAATGGAGGTAAGTGGCGAGGAGAAAAGAAACGAATGGGGTCGAAGGCCTCTGGCTATGGAGTCTACTTCTACCTAATCGAATAGATAGTTGTAACATTTCATTAAAACCACTAAAATCCTTAATTTGAACTCATGTCCTTGACAATTAACCCTGTTCCTCATCATCCTAAATTCGATATTTTAAAAACATTTTTTTGTTGATGGGCATTCTTCGGTCATTATACATGAGGTCATGTGCAATCCCTGAATCATGGTTCTGCTGTATTTCATGATGCAGTACAAAACAGCAAACAGATCGAGATTAACCCTCTCCTCCTGTTTCAGGTGGAACTGGTGTGAGTCACCGATATGTCCTTGTGTGTGTGTGTGTGTGTGTGTTGCCAGTGATCTTTTGCTCTTGGCGGAGTTGCCATCTTCCAGAGAGCTGGGCTGGTCAGGGTGGAAGGGGAGAGAAATATAGTTACATCTGTAGCTTGCTTCATGCAAATTGCAGACATTATTTCTTGTCCTGACCCTTTGTATGAGATCCCTAATTTCTTGAATTCTGCCCAGTAGCTCTAGTAGGAGGAATTTGCCGCACATTCCCCTCCTGTGGCCTGTGGCAGTACTGCTGTCTTTGGAATGGGAGGTCCTTGGATTACCGAATGACTTTGTATTGCTTTGTGACTCAGCACTGACAGCCCCAACTACAACAGTTTGAAGGCAGTATCCCGTATGGGATTCCTGAACCACATGATGTACATGTGCTTAAGATATGAGCATCACTTGAACTGGAGACAGTGATTTCTTTTGTTGAAAGCTGTTTTATATTAACTGGACTCCTTGTGGTTGTTTAACAGAAAATGTGGCCTGTGCTGAAAGGTTGTCACTGTTACTAGAATACTTCAACACTTGGGAAATAACTGCACTGAGGTTGCTGACCAATCAACAAGTCACACTTTGTTTATTTATGCACAGTAACACTGGCTGTGGCCAGCCAGCTTGGAGTCAGTCCCCTGAACTGAGGAGATTCTAATGTCCTGGTTATATTGGTTAGCCAGGGCATAGATGGAATCACATCATCAAGTTCGCTAATGATACGACTGTAGTAAGTCTCATCAGCACGAAAAATGAGTCCGCATACAGAGAGGAGGTGCAGTGGCTAACTGACTGGTACAGAGCCAACAATCTGCCTTTGAACGTGAACGAGATGAAAGAGATGGTTGTTGATTTCAGGAAGGCACGGAGCAACCACTCTCCACTGGACATCGAAGACCCCCTGTGGAGATCATGAACAGCACCAAATGTCTTGGCGTATACCTGGCAGAGAATCTCACCTGGATCCTCAACACCAGCTCCATAGCCAAGAAAGCCCAGTGTCTCCAATTTCTGCACAGGCTGAGGAAAGCCCACCTCCCTCTCCCCATCCTCGCCACATTCGACAGAGGGTTCATTGAGAGTACCCTGAGCTGCTGCATCACTGGCTGGTTCGGGAATTGCACCATCTCAGATGGTAAGGCCTTACAACGGATAGTGAGGACAGCTGAGAGGATCATCGGGGTCTCTCTTCCCTCCATTACAGACACTTACACCGCACCCTGCATCAGAAAGGCAAGGAGCATTATGGAAGACCCCACACACCCTCCTGCCATCTGGCAGATGACACTGAAGCATTCGGTCTCTCACAGCCAGACTGTGGAATGATTTCTTCCCCCAAGCCATCAGGCTCCTTAACACAGTATGATCAAACTCTTTCCCATCTGAAATTCTTTGCATGACTTGGAATTGCTGCAAGAAAGATGTCTATTATTTATCATTCTTCTATTACACTGTAACTTCCGTGTTTTGCACTTCATATGCACTTTATGCCGTGTACAATTGTGTAGTTTGTGCTGTCCATGTATCACCCTCGGTCCTGGAGGAACGCTGTCTCGGTTTTACTGTATCAGTTGTATATGGAAGCAATGACAAATACAAGCTACTTTACTCTAACCTGGACCAATCAAGAGCCTTGTAGTTAACGAGGTTAACCTGGTTCAAATCATTACAACTTGCTATACATTTTGCTCCATTTTCTGATGTGGGTTTTCAAAAAATTGGTCTATTGAACCATCAATGAAAGTTATCACCTTTTGAGTGGTAAGTCCCCCCTTGGTTTGGGAATTGGTGTCATGTGTACACTTTTTTTTTTGTTCAAGTATAGAATCCTTACAGAATCATAGACTCCCTACAGTGTGCAAACAGGCCATTTGGCCCAACAAGTCCACACCGACCCTCTAAAGAGTAACCCATCCAGATCCATTCTCCTACCCTCTATTTACCTCTGACTAATGCATCTAACCAACACATCCCTGAACACTGGGTAATTTAGCAGGGCCAATTCACCTAACCTGCACATCTTTGGATTGTGGGAGAAAACCAGTGAAAACCCACACAGACACGGAGAATGTGCAAACTCCATACACACAGTCGCCCAAGGCTGGAATCGAACCAGGTCCTTGGCACTGTGAGGCAGCAGTGCTAACCACTGAGCCACAGTGCCGCCCCAAATCACTGGCTTTAGTAGAATGGATTGATGTGCATTCTGGAATATCCTGATGAATAAAATGAGTAATTTTCTCTATTTAAGCCTATTAACAGCTATTGCCTCCCAAATCCATTTAAAGCCATGCTCTATTGATTATATTGTTGTCACATGTACTGAGATACAGTGAAAAATGTTGTTTTCTGTGTTGTACAGGTAGATTGTACCATATAAAGTGCATCAGGGCAGCAGAACAGTGTGCAGAAAACTGTCTTATATCCGCAGAGAAGGTACAGACAGGGAGATCAGAATTAATATTTGAGAGATCCATTCAAAAGGCTGATAACAGTGAGGAAGAAGCTGTTTTTGAGCCTATTTATGTGTATTCAAACTTTCGTATCTTCTATCTCATTGGAGAGGGTGGAAGAGAGTATAGCTCTAGTGAGGGGTGAAGGGGAGGGTGGGTGGTCTTTGATTATGTTGGTTCCTTTCCCAAAGCAGAAGGAAGTTTAGAATTAGAAGAGAATTAGAATTAGAATATCCTTTTATTATCACATGTGCTGCAGTATAGGAGTCCAGTGAAAAGTTTACAATGTTACCTCTTATGGCGCCATCTTAGGTACAAAGTACCTCAGTATGAATCTTAGATACAAAAAGAGGAATGAAAAAAGAAAAGTAGCTGCATTCCTTCATAATGATTCATAGAATAAGTTTGAAATATGATATTGTTGAAAGTTACAGTCAGATAAACAGTTTACAAATAAACATTATATTGCAGTAGCTCAGCATAGGAGCTTCCCATGTGCTCTGTCTGCCCAGAACAGACCCAGTCCAATACCCATCACCTCTGCGCTTCAGCCAGCTCTCAGCTGCTCCAAGGTAAATTTTCTTTGCCTCCCTCATCAGCCTCCAGTCCAGGAGTCACTTCCCCGCGACAGTGTCTGCTCCGGGATTCACCAGAGTCGGCCTTTGGTCTGGAGTCAGCTCCTCCATTCTCCTCTGGGTAAGTCCTAGTCAAAAGTTGAAAAAGAAATGCAGAGAAGGAGAAAACCAAGAAGAACGAAGAATGGGTGGAGCAGAGGACTGGAGTGTCCAATGGAGGCAATGGATGGAAGGCTGGTTTGCGTAATGGATTGGACTGTATTCACAAATCTCTGTAGTTTCTTGCAGTCTTGGAAGAGAGCTTGTCAACGACACTGTGATGCATCCAGATACAGATGCACCATAGAAAGCATCCTAAAAATTAGTAAGAGTCCTTGTGGACATGTTGAATTTTCTTTAATGCCTTCAGTCAGATTTCTGTCCTTGCCACGTTGAAACAGCCACCAAAAGATGTATTTAGGTGTTGGTAATTTTTTCAGCTCCAAATGCAACTAACTTGGATATACAGGGCGACACCCCATATCTGTGGAAACATTTTTCGTGATTTCAGTTACCTGCAGATTACCGCGCACTGAACATATTATAGGGAACCAGGGATCAGGAGGCTGACGGGAAGGTACATTTTTCATTGAAATGAATGAGTTTGCTCTTATCTGCTGGCTTCTGCAGTAGGTCCTGGAATGTATCCCCCGTGGGGAGGGGAGGGGGAGCCACTGTACATCTAAAACCTCTCCTCTGTTGTCCACTAAGGTAACGTTACCCTTGCTTGACTGCATTCTTACTGTAGAATCACTCATAGTACACATTTGTAGCAGTTCCAGCAATAGCTTTTCCTCTGCCCACTCTCATGTTTTCTATTTTGTTTAATGTGCAATTAAGTATTCTTCTTGCAAAAAGGTGAACAGATAGTGATAGTTAATTTAGCTTGAACATTCATAAATATAATGCTACTAACCTAATATCCCTTTCCACTAGAGAATATTTGGGAGCTGAAGACAGCCCTGATGAAGCATGTGAGATTTACAGGATGTTTTGGGAATTCATTTTTGTTGGGAAATTTGCTTTCTTCTTTTTGAAAAGAGAAACCGTCAACCACATCATCTCAGTTCCAGGGTATCATGGCAGGAGTTCTGTGGGGTAATGTCAAAGGGCAAACCATCTTCAGCTGCTTCATCAATGATCTTCCCCCCCATCATTTGCATGGCATGACTTACATGTTCAGTGGTTTATCCTCTCATGCTGAAAATTAAACAGACCCTTAGACCAGTGCAGAGAGGAGCGTTGCTAGCAGTCAGCTACCCAAAGCAAAACCTACCAGTTTCAAAAACAACCTTTATAAGTGTCTCTCTTCACTTCCACTCTGAGGGCATAATTGGTAAATGATTTAGTTGGTCGGTGCTTGGCCGGTTGTTAATGCTTGGATGCTGAGGTAATTCATGCCCAAATACAGCAAGACCAATACAATATCCATGCTTGGGTTGATAAGATTTAAGGAACATTCATGCTGCAATGTGCCCAGACATTATCATCTCCACTAAGGGAATCTAACCATCACTACTTGTCATTCAATTACTGAAGTCTCACAGAAACTCCACCAGCAATATCCTGGGGTTTATCATTTGACCAGAACAAAACTGGAGATATACGTGTCTACAAGAGCAAATCTGAGGCCCAAAGTCCTGCAGCAAGCAACTCACCTCCTAACTCCCCAAAGTCTTTTCACATCCACAAGTCACAAATATGATGGAATACTCTCCACTCACCTGGATGCATATAACGCCAACAACTCTCAAGTAGCTTAACAACATCCGGGACAAAGCAACCCACTTGAGTTGTACCACATTCACCACCTTTGACATTCCATCCATTCACCGCTGATGCACAATGACAGCAATATGCACCATCTGCAAAATACATTGCAGTTACTCACCAAGTGTTCTTTCCCAGCACTTTACAAACCCACAATCTCTACCACATGTAAGGACAAGGGCAGCAGAGACATGGAAAGCAGATACATGTAAAGTTTTCCTCCACACACCATACTGGCTGGGAGTTATATCACTGTTCCTTCACCTATGCTGGGTCAAAGCCTTGGAATTACCCTCCTAACAGTATTGTGGGTGGCTGTACATCTCAAAGACTGCAGTATTTCAGGAGGTAGTTCACCATCATCTTTGCTAGGGCAATTACAAATGAACAACAAATGCTGTATCCGCATTGATAAATCATTTTTAAAAATAAAACCATGGATTAAATAACACCATTGCAGTGACTGGGCTGTGTAATTTGTCATTTTTAATTCACCTGTTCCTTGTGAAAGATGTAGAGTTGGCAATGCTTCTGAAAGAGTTGATGTTGCAGTTGCGTTAGCAATACACAATCTGATGTAGTATAGGCTTTGGGTAGAGAATCATGCAATGTTGACAAAGTCTCGATGTCCATTTCAAAGAAGAATCACACTGGCTTTGAAATGTTATCTCTGTTTCTGTCTCCATAGATACTGCCAGACCTGCTGAGTTTCTCCAACACTTATCTTTCCTGCTTTTATTTCAGATTTTCATCATCTGCAGTGTTTTGGCTTTATATTGTTGTCGTCTCTGGCTCCTCACAGTTGTAATAACTCCTAACAGTTTAACTAATGGTAAGTTCGTAGTAGAGAAAATGAATATTGCTGTCTTTCCTTTTTGTCTTGCTCTCATCGGGGCTTTTCACAAGAATACCAAATCATGGGGAAGACCAACATTTGCATGGCATGACTTACATGTTCAGTGGTTTATCCTCTAATGCTGAAAATTAAACAAACCCTTGGACCCAGCGCAAAGAGGAGTGTTGCTGGCAATGAGCTACCCTAAGCAAAACCTACCAGTTTTAAATACAACTTTTATAAGTGTCTCTCTTCACTTCCATTTTGAGTGGCACAATTGGTAAATGATTTAGTTGGTTTTAACTGTGCAGTTATGGTGTTTTAATGCTTTTAGTAGGCACTATATGTCTAAGAGAACATTCCATTTAAAAGCTTTAATCTACTTAATACTTTGTCCTCTATGTAGCGTATGTTTAAAATTTTGATTTTTATTCACTCATGGGATGAGGGTGTTGCTGGCTAGACCAGCACTTAGTGCCCGTCCCTAATTGCCCAGAGAGTCAGTCGTACTTCTCTGGGTCTGGAGTCACATGTAGTCCAGACCAGGTAAGGACAGCATTTACTTCTCTAAAGGATATCAGTGAACCAAATGTGTTTTTCCGATAATTGACAATGGTTTAATCGTCATCATTAGAAACTTAATTCCAGATTTTTAAAATTGAATTCAATAAAATCCTACTGTGGCAAGATTTGAACTCCGGTCCCCAGAACATGACCTAGGTCTCTGGATTAACAATCCAGCAATAATAACACTGGGCCTCACTCTTATATTTATTTTGATTTGGTGATTGTCAGGTCATGAAAGGCACTAATTCAATCTAACTTACTTATATATGTTTAAAAGTGGCTGCACATGGAGGCCCATTCATTGAAAGAGGTGGAGACTCAGAGGGAGGGGGGAGAATGCCATCTTTTGGGGGGGGGAGGGAGTGTGTGGTGTAGTGTGCTCTGCCTTCCCAAATTTTTGGGATTGACTGTGCTGTGAGAAGCCATTGGCCAATGGCTTAGGAACAGTAACATTTGACCCTTTGCTGTCTGTCCACACCAAGCATTGATACTTCTTCTGGGACATAGTAAAACCAGTCAACTCATTCATTAATAGAAATCACCATGACACTTATAAAGTTTCAGGAGAGGCATCTGAGAAAGTGGAGTGGGGCCAACAGTTTGTGCATGTATTTATGTAGAGTGCCAAGTCTGTGAAGGTGATGATTATGGATGGCCCTGTAATGACCTGCTTAATCAAACGGAGCTTGCTTTTTATTTATGTATTTCCCTCATTCAAAGTGTCCTGTTGATGTAATGCTCTAAATTCAGACCTCTGCTGTTTCCCCTCAAATGAGCTAATAGGAGTTGTAAGTGCAACTTGAAATGTTTGTCCATAAATCCAGGGCTTCCCACACCAGGTATGCAGACTGATAAAGGCAAGCCTTTGTGGAACTGCAAATAAACCAAAAGTTGTTTTATCCTGAGCTTCCACTGCAATCATTGCAAGTTTGGCAAGATCCTTGATGTTGTCCTTTTGACTTTCCACTTCTAACAAGATGTTCAGTTAAGAAGCTTTGCATACACGGTACTCTGATTTTTTTTCTCTCTCTCTCTCCTTGGCTGCTCAGTGTGTTGAAAAATTCAGGACAATACTAGAAGCTTGGAAACCCTATAACTCTCCTTCCACAATCTCTGAATGCAGAGGCTCGGTTTGAAATTCGACAATGCTGAACAGACAGCTGCCTGCTTTTCACTGTAATGAACAAGTGCTGCTGATTTTACTTTCCATTGACCCCGCTTGGGAAAAGTGCAGACATGTAAATGTAAGCTAATAAGACCTAGGTTTGACTGATGTTGCCTGTGTGGGAATAATCTCTAAGTTCTGTCTAGACAAACATGACAGCTCACTATTTGGACAATGTGCTCTTGAAATAATTCTCTGGATCTAATGCTTCCTGGCTGATGGTATTGAAGGTGGAGGGTGGTTTTGTTAAATCCAATGAGCAACTTACCCATCTGTCTTAGAATGGGATGGCCTGTCTATCAGTGGGCCTTCTGAAGACCTTAAGTGACTATTAACTGCCCACTTAAGGGCATGAAGCTGCCACTGGGTTTTAAGCAGTGGTTGTACAGGGCAATGCTAAGTGCTCATCACTCATAGGTGACCCAGAGGCCCTATCCTCCAAGATATAACCCCCTTCCCAGGATGCCCTTCCCCTTTCTTCCTATTTATTTTTGCTTGCTTGCTCTTGCTCACATTCTCTCTCTTCTGTCCCCCATGTAGCTCCATCAAGAGAGCAGAATCTGGTCTATTAATGGCCAATTAACTGTTTGTTTAAATGGTTGGTGCAGACCTAATGGGCCGAATGGCTTCTTCCCACACTGTAGGGACTCTATGATACAGGTTAGCAGATGATCCCCTTGGTGGGTACCCTAATGGACAAATCTGGTGCCTCATATAATTTAGCCAATTATTTTATTCCGCCCGTGGCTGTACCACAGCTTTGCTCTCAGTTTTTTATTATTTATTCAGCACAAACTTCAGTGGTTCTGGAGGTAACAAATGTAGCAATGGGAACAAATCACTGCAGGTGCTAGAATTTGTACTGAAAGCAACAAATGCTGGAGATCGCAGCAGGTCAGAGAGCATCCATGGAGAGAGAGCAAGCTAATATTTCAAGTATAAATGAAGAGTCAACGTTAGCTTGCCCTCTCTTCATGGATGTTGTCTGACCCATTGTGATCTCCAGCATTTGTTGTTCTCAGTAGCAATGTAAGCTGTCTGTCCTCTCAATTAATGTTGCTGGATATGGCAGGAAGTGTTATCGTAAATTGCAGGAACTTGTTGAGTATTATAATTTAAGCCTAAGTGGTTTTTTGAAAGTTCTCTTATAGACAAATACAGTTTCAACATTGCAAAGGGAACAATGAGGTGGCTAATATACAAATTGCGATGGCATTTACCAGGCGTGTATTTGTGTAGAACATCTCATTTCAGATGTTCAAAGGAAGTACTTTTTAATTTGTTCCTGGGTTGTGTGTGTCACTGACTAAGCTAGCATTTATTGCCCAATTCTGAATTATCCGAGAGAGAGTTACCTTTGTGAACTGCACTCCAAAGGGATAGGTACACCTGCAGGTTTTTACCCAGTGACAGTGAAGGAGTGTAGTTTCAAGTCAGGATAATGAGTGACTTGGAGGAGAAGTTTCAGATGCCTCCATGCATCTACTGCCCACATCCTCCAAGGTGGTCGAGTTTGCAGGATTAGATAGCACTTTCGAAGGAGTCTGGATAAATAGCTGCTGTGTTTTTTTGATGGTGAATACTGTGCATTGGTGGTGAAGGGATTGAATGTTGGATGGGGTGCCAATCAAGCTGCTTTGACCTGGATGATGTTTGGCAAATGGAAAGGATTCCATCGCCCTCCTGAATTTTGCTATGTAGTGGATGGACTGGCTTTCAGGATGGGGCTGAGTTTGTTTGAACCTTGGAATTCCTAGCCTCTGGCCTTGCCTTGTATCCACAGTATCTATGTGGGTGATTCCATTAAGTTTCTGGTCAGTGGTGACTCCCAGGATATTGGTAGAGTATTCTGAGACTTTTATACCATTTGGAAATTGGAGACATGGTGACATTCTACAACAAATGAATAATTTTTAAGTATAGATGCTATTTTTAATGAGAATCATGACTGCCAGTTTAGCAACAAATTTAATAATGACCAGACGATCTGTTAGTGACATTTTCGACATTTCCTTGTGAAAGAGGAATGGTGGCATTTATTTTTCAGTTTACTCAGTAAGGAATATTCCTTTTGCCTTTCAGAATTATTAGTCTTTGTAACGGTTAGACCCTGTCTTTCTTTCTGTTTTGAAACTGAAGTACTAACAAAATAACACCTTCTTAAGAGAACTAACTTGTTCATCATCATTTAGGGCATGTAGTTTTTGAACCTGTTGTACTATACTGTACAGATTAGGGAGGATACCAGATTTGATCCCAGAGCAGGATAAGTCAACAATGTGGTGGAAAGAACTTGAAACCTTTCTTACAACTATTCAGAGCTGCAGGCTACAACATGAATAGGAGAGCATGTGTTGCCACAGCAAGTTGGCCTCCTGGCAGCTGGTTTGTGCGGTCAGCTGGATGACCAATCCCAATCCAATTGGTGCCCACAGCGCAAGGTTGGATCCCTGTTTTGGCTTTGGGGTTGCTGGGGTTAGATTCAGGATCTGCCTCCTTGCCAGACCTGTGGTCGAGATTGAGAGGCTGAATCAGACCTTCCTTCGTGCAGAGAATTCAAAAACGTTGATTTACGGATTTTGAGCTTTTCAAACAAATATACTGGGATGTTCTGGTATGTGTGACTTGGACAGAGTTTTATAACTTTCTTCTTGATGTGTTGATGTTACCAAAAGGCTAATGTGAACATGACATCTGTGATTTACATTACTGCTGCTCTTAAGAATAAGGCAAGTGTGAGAGCACTGGTCCATTGCTTGGATGCTGATTGATACACTTCATTCCCTGATCAATGGCTCAAAGTGAAATTGCAGCAGCAAAAAGACAAATGTGTATCACTGGGACCAAAGTGGTTTTTATTAACATTATTGCAGCAGCTTGGAGACTGTGTAGCTGTCATGAAACTCAAAACAGCTCCAGTATGTTAGATAAACCCTCACAGTTTTTGTTTTAATGGGCAAGAATGACCAACCCCAGAGAAATGATTTTAATTGAGGTCCAGATGGCTGGATTGACTTCTGGCATTATTAACATCAGATTTTGTAACTGCAAAAAACAGGCTAAGTTCTACGTTTCATCTTGGTAATGGTATAATATGATGTAGCTTTCCAGATATTACTTTTGATATATTGCCTTTTTGTTTTACTGAGGTTAATGCTTTGAGATCTGCTAAGGAAGAGCTAAATTTGTGTTGCTGGAAGGACATCAGCTCATTGCAGCACTACTCCTGCTTCCACGTTGAGCTCGATAACAGAACCATGGTCACTTGCTGTTGTGCTGGAGTGGCTGATCAACATGAGCTTTAGATTGATTGCTCATGTCAACTCCCAGGAGTCCTCTAATGAATATAATTTGTGTCTAAAACACATTTTGATCTAATGCAACCATTTATATCACAAACACATAATGTGTTATTCCTTACGAACTTAAAATTTCGGCCAATCATAATTGAAGAGGTAAGGAGCTTGCTAATCCACACTAGACAAGAGTGTGTGTGAACTGTCAATGAAAATCTATTAAGAACCCATAAAATAATTAACAAATTATCAGTTAGAAAAAGCTAGTGTTTTTTTTTAAATCACTTCAACAATTTCATAGAATGCCTAGAGTGTGAAAGCAGTCCACCCCACCCATTTGGTTGGAGGGTCCCAAGGCAGAAGATGAGGCATTCTTCCTCCAGGCATCGGGTGGTTAGGGTGTGGTGAAGCAGGAGGCCCAGGACCTGCATGTCCTTGGCAGAGTGGGAGGGGGAGTTAAAGTATTCGGCGACAAGATGGTGGGGTTGGTTGGTGTGTGTATCCCGGAGATCCACCTAGGTACTATGGGCACTCTACTTAATCTGCACATCCTTTGATATCTCTGCACATTTTAGGCAGTCACCTCCCTAATATAACAATCTCGGCTGTGAAATTAAATTTGTGACAATTTTAACTTCTGTGATTCAGAGCCATTATTTAACTTACCTCTTGCATTTTTGCATACAGTATTGTAATCAACATCTTTGTAATATAAGGTCAGATTCCCATGTTATGGTTATCAAAGAATTTCAAAACATTATCTGACCACACACCCAAGAGTGTCTTCAACTGTTCGGATTTCTTTTTTATGGTTGTTAGCAAGACTGTCCTTTGCAGAATATGCCAGAATTTGGTGTTTGTAAGCTTCTCCTTCTTTCAACCTTGTGATAGAGAAAGATTGGTAACAATCAGTCAGGCAACCAGTATTGGACCAAACTAAATACATATACAGGTTTTAATATATTAACATATAGCATAGGTTTTTGAATTATTCAAATGATCATTTTTGACAAGAACCACAATTTAAATTCAGGTAGTGATTGCTTCATGAAATAAAATGATAAATAACCAGTTCTGTGCTCAATTACTGCTCCAGAAATTTTTTCTGACTTCTCTGGTTATTTTGCTCACCATCTATGTTATGACCAGACCCCAAGTGAGACTCTGCAATTCATTACAGTTCTTAATTGCTAAAGGATTAGTAATGCAACACACGTACACTGATTTAGCAATCTGAAAGTTATGCTTAAAAGGAAACAGACATATGGATCAGTCTCTAAATTGTTTGCAAAGATGATGGTTGAACATTGAAGTCATTGCAATAGAGGTTACTAGTAAAAACAATTTTGAAATGTCAAGGCACATCACTGATCACATTAACATGGGGCACTGCTATACAAATAGCTTAAAGAAAATCCTCAAGTGGCAAAAAAAATGGGATTCATACTTCTCCTATCCACTTCTCGTCTTATAATGTGGTTTAAGTATTCCCAAAGTTGTGATTCTACATTTCCATCCAGCATTTTCCTTGTTGGGAAATGGCGAATCTCAACTAGTATAAAATTTACCAAACTTGATATTTAAGCCTTTATTGTTTTGAAGCATTTGCATTCTTCCTATTAGAAGGGTTGAAACTTGGAAGGGTTCTGAAATGATTTACAAGGATATTGCCAGGGATGGAGGATTTGAGCAAAAGGGAGAGGCTGAATAGACTGGGCTGTTTTCCCTAGAACGTCAGAGCCTGAGAGGTGACCTTATCAAGGTTTATAAAATCATGAGGAGCATGGATAGGGTGAACACCCAGGTCATTATCACAGGTTGTGGGGGAGTCCAGGACTTGAGGGCCATAGGTTTAGGGTGAGAGGAGAAAGATTTAAAAGGGACCTAAGGGGCAACTTTTTCACACCGTAAAATGCGCTGGCAGAGAAAGTGGTAGAGGCTGATACAATTACAACATTTAAAAGGCACTTGGATGGGTACATGAATAGGAAGAGTTTGGAGGGATACGGGCCAAGTGCTGGCAAATGGGACTGATTAGGTTAGGGTAACTGGTCGGCATGGACGAGTTGGACCGAAGGGTCTGTTTCCGTGCTGTACATCTCTATGACTCTAATGCTGATGTTTGTAGGTTCACAGTCAGCTTTGTGATTATTAAGTTTTTTTATGGATCGGTTAATATTCTGTAGTTGGGATGCCCTTTGCCTGTGATTTGAATTCCACCATTCATGGGGAGAAAGAGTCCTTTGGTTGTTTTGTTTCCTTTATAAGTGGTTTGCAGCACTCTGAATTAGAGTGAGGAGGCTTTTACCTGCAACATGAGGTAACTGGCATATGAAAAGTTAAACCCAACCTGGTACTCTCAAAATCATTCCGTCTGACTAGTCCACTTGATTCGGTTGAACTTGGCTTTTTAAACCACACTTCTTGTGTACTCCTGGAGCTAAAACAGACAATGTTTCTGATAAGTGAGGAAAGATACTTAAGCCCCTCATTATTTCTTACAAGGTATCTCCCTGTTCAATGTTTCACTGATATTTTGCATGTGGAACATTCCATCGGCTTCACTTATGATTTGCCACTGAATTTAAATTTGCAGTTTTTCTGTAGCAGTCCTCCTTTTCAAGAGACATTTTGAGATGAAATGTAAAAGAGAAAGGCTATTTAATACTTCAGGATTCTGATCCATTTTCCTAGTACTTAGAAAAAAAACCTAAATTACTGAACTTAATATTTCTAATGTGCAAATCAGGGCTGTGCATACATTTTAAGCCTGATCAACATTTGAACCCATTGACAATTTGCTCCCTGTTATGATCAACCTCCAGGCTGGGGTTTGCCACTCAAAATAATTCTGGATGGGGCATTCCCAAATGCTTCTGCCCCCAGTTGGGAGGAATGAACTGACTTTCCCTCCTTCATTCAACCAAGGTTAACAACAAGGTCACAAGGTTAATTTCAAAAGGATCCCATATTATTGGCATTTCCCAAATCAAATGTATTTATTTTGAAAGCCAAATTAGCGAGGATTTCTTGGGCTCGAGAGTGAGTTTATCAGCTGTTAAATGCAAGGAAAGATAATAAAAGGTAGTGCATCTCTCCATGTGTTAGAAATGTGAATTGAATGAAATGATTTCCACATCCATCTCTAACTTCTATATAGTCAAAGTGGTGGAACATTGGTGTTAAGTTGGATGACACAGATAATCTGACACTGGCAGTGAATTCTTGGCTCTGCAAGTCAGCTTGATAGGCTTTTGTCTGTTTCCTCTAAGACAGTGATTTTACTAGCTTGCCCAGATTTCAGAATTGTGAGTGCGAATGCCTTTCTTTACCAATATTGCAGAAGTGTCTAATTGCAATTAGTAAGCTGTGACTTTCAGAGCACACTAGCCTGCACTAACACAGCAGCCCACTGCCATGCAAAGATTAGGAGTTGCAGTTGCTTTTTAACTTCTTTCTGCTATATGCCTGGAAAAGTAAAATAGCAATATAGCTGCAGTTTGGGACATAATCTTCGAGGGATGATTAGCTTTAACTTAACATCTCTTTCTTTAAAGACTCTCTGTTTTGAAGTTCCCTTGACACTCTAGAGATGTGACGTTCCATGAATTCACACAGGGACTCACACTAGTCATTGAAATCCATTCTCTGGATTTACTGACAGTTATCCTTAACAAAGTTTTTTTTAAAATACGTCTTGTTTAAAAGTTCAGTGATTCAATATTATTATCCATCATCATGCCATGCCGCTCTGTACACTGGTCAACCCGAGAAATAAATTGTCTGGCTTTTTTTTTTGGCACCAAAAATTTGGGAGCATTTTGAAATCAATGAGGGACCACCAAAGGATTGATGAAAAAGTGGAACAGATCTGACAGGCGAATCACTTAGCCACAACTATAACAATAAATAGTGTTTGCAAGTATATAAAAAGGAAAAGTTAAAGCAAACTTTGGTCTCTTTAGGAGCCCAGAGAGCAGAAATTATCATGGAAAATGAAGAAAGTGAGACAGAAACTGAGATATCGAATAAATATTTTGTCGTCTTAATAGAAGACACAAGTTACATACTAGAAATAGTAAGGGCAAGTAAAAGTGAAAAAATGAAGGTAATTAATTTTTGGTCCTAGTGAGGAAGTTAGGAAATATATCACTGTTCAAGAAAGGACAAAGTTTAAAAATCACACAACACACACACGAAGACCCTTATTCTCTACAACCACCTGATGAAGGAGCAGCATTCCAAAAGCTAGTGCTTCCAAATAAACCTGTTGGACTATAATTTGGTGTTGTGATTTTAACTTTCTACACCCCACACCAACACCGGCTCCTCCACTTCAAGAAAGGAAGAAGATAGAAAATGGACCTACAGGCAGTTAACTGGACATCAATCATCTTAGAAAGTGCTGGAAGCTCTCCTTAAGGAATTATAATAATGCACATTTTAATAAAAGCCTAATTTGATTACTACAATTCAACAAGGTTTTGTGGAAGAGGAATCCTGTTTAATGAGATAAAAGGGAACAACTGGTGTCAAATGGAGGTCCACATATACCACAAGGTCCTATTGAAAAAGATTCTTGCATCAGATAAGGATCGGTGGAGTTGAGTGTTTTATTTGCATAGCTAGAGGAATAGTTAATGGGCAGGGAGCAGGTATTAGTGATTAAATGGAGTATTTTCAACCTGACAAACTGTGACTAAGGGAGTGTCACAATATCAGTGTTGGGGCCGCAGCTATTTACAATTTGTTATTGACTTAGACAAACAGAAAGTAATGTATCTAAATGTGCTAATGATACAAAGCTCGGTAGGGAATACAAGCTGCGAGGGTGACACAAAAAGGCTGTAAACTGACCTGGGCAGGTAAATTGTGTGGACAATGAATGTCAGATGCAGTATAATGTGGGAAAACATGAGGTTATTCACTGGTCAAGCTTAGAAAAGCAGAATGCACTTTGCAAGGTGTGAAACTTGTAAGTGTTGATGTTTGGACAAACGTGTGTAGTTGTTAAAGGAGCATGAAAAGTTAGCATGCAGATACAGCAAGTAATTTGTAAAACAAATAGTATGTTGGTCTTTATTGCAAGGGGATTGGAGTGTGAACATAAGGAAGTGATGCCATCGAACTTCGGTGAGACTGCACCCAATATTACATATTAGTCTCCATATTTAATGAAGGATATGCTTTCATTGAAAGCAGTACAGTGATGCCTAGGATGAGATGATTGTATTACGATGAGAAATTTGAGTGAATTGATGCCATATTTATTAGGTAAAAAGGATGGAGAGTTTCAAGATTTATCAAGGGGCCTGATAAGTTGGATATCAAGAGATTGTCTTCTGTGAAACAAAAGACAAAATATCAGGTAAGGACCCAATTATTTTGGACTAAGATGGAGAGAGGGGCGGTGACCCTCCAGTAAAACTCACCACCACGCATCTCTCTCTTATTAGAGAGAGAGAGAGAGAGATTGATCCTCTGGGAACTTGGTAACTTTCATTGAGTGTGTTTAAAGCTGAGACAACAGATTTGTGGTCTCAGGAATGAGAGTGGGTGGGGAAGTGGAGTTGAAGTCTTGCCTTGTGGATTTATGTAGCTTTATTAAATGAGGAGAACAAATTACTTTCCTATACCTGGAACCAATCAAAAAAGCTAAGCTCACTGCCACATATTTCAGAATCATCTTTTCAAATCCCTTCACCAGAAATGTGCAGCTGCAAAACATTTTCTTTTCTAAAAGAAGAGAGGGGGAGGTGGGGAAAGCTGGTCACTTAATGCAACACATTGCTAACATGAAAATGAAATTCTTTGCAATGTCTGACTCACTGCTTAAGACATTAAACAATTTATCTTTGACTGATTCAAGGAATTTGATTATTTTTGAGGCCTCAAAGCGACATTTAATCCATTTGGCAGTAGAGTTATACACTCCACTTTGCGTATTCACTCTCTGATAATTGGCTTGAGCAATATTACAGCAACCTGCTAGATTTTTACGTTGAACTTTTGTTAAGGGTCATGCTCCTTGATGCTGTGGGGCCAATGTTAGCAGCCCACTTCCTGGGTGACTCCAGTGTTACTGTTGGCTAACTGATGCATGCTGTTGGGACAACTCAGTTTCTCCACTGTTTTGTAGAAGAATTAGTGAAGGCGGTGCGGTTCTCATTTTGTCTATTTGTTTCTGCTGAAATTTTCCATTAACCAAGATCCCTGTTATGAAAGAAAAAGAAATCTGCTTGTTGCTGTTTTTGGGACCTTACTGTGTGAAAACTGCTTCTACCATTGCCTACGTTGCAAGAAGAACTGCACTATTGTTTAAAAGGCACTTGATTGGTTGTACAGCAAATTGGAATGAACTGAGGTAATAAATGACACTGTATAATAACAAGGTGGCTTTGCTTCCACACCACACCATCACTTTTTCCAATCTAATGACGTTTGCCGCACTCTCTTTATAGCACAGACTTCACAAAGTGATGAAGGAAATAGTACACACTGGAGATGCATGACTGTGTTTGAAGAACCTGACTGAATGTACCTACCTCCAGGAATGTTATTTGACTGTCTTCATATAACTGCACTATCGAGCTGTGTGACGTTTCCAAACTTATTGCCCTCTCTGACTTTCTTCTTCACTTAAAATAACAAAAATCTAAAATTGGTTCCATAAGTAATTGTTTTCTAGCTTTAAATGAATAATGTAACATTTTAAGAAATACTTCAAATAATTAGTGAACCAGAAGTTGAAGTTTGATTTTAATTATGCCCAAAGAAAGACAGTCTCCAGTTGCACTATGTGATGCTTATTCATAGTTTATGTTTACTTTTGTTCTCTTGGACTTGCTGGATAAGAATCCAGAGCTTATTTTGAGAGAGCTGATTTGTATCTGAACAGCAAAGACTAATGTTTCTCAAGTTGATGGAGGAGTAGGTGTCACCGCTAACATAGGCTGAGGTTACCAGAAGGGTCCGACCCGGCTAACCTCTGCCCTCACCTGAGGCATAGTGCCCCTCTGGTTTAACTCCCTACCAGTCGTCTTATCTAATAGAGAGCAGCCTTCTGGCCTGATAGGACTATGGCAATTTGACCACTTAAAGATCTTCTTTTCTAATAGAAATGCGACTAAAAGTAAATAATTTGTAAATATCTTGCTCTTTTTGCACCTCAGAGCACCCCTTTTCTTCCTGCTAATTCTGAGTCTTGGTTTAGGTTGATGGATTTCTGTTGGGATCAGAGTTAAGTGCAAACAACTGGTCAGCCTATGTTGGGAAAGTAGCTGACTCAAAAGATGAAGCTTTCTATCCCAATTGACCTTGGGCCTGCTTCCTGAAGGAAGGGATGATGCATTGACCACGTGCTCCACCAGTTCCTATGCCTTTGAAGAAGAAGTTTCAACATATTGCATATCGGACTTGTTTACAAATATATCAAATACGTGATGCTAAGTTCAAGCAGGAAAGAAGTTGAAGTAACCATAATATGCAAGATGTATTGACATTCACTTCACTTTCATCCCCATGGTTGACTTCTCCAGCCTTCACCCCAGGCTTTTTGAACAGAAACATGATCAGACCAACCATGTAAGCACTGAATATTTGTTTGAGTAGCTAAAGTGCTTTGTTGCATAGTGGTAGTGTCCCTGCCTCTGGGCCAGTAGGTGCAGATTTGAGTTCACCTCCCCCTAAAGTCCAAACAGGGTTGATTAAACTAACTACAAAGATAGGTGAAAAACTGGAAAATGAAGAAATAAAAAGTCAGGCATTACAGACCTTCAAAAGTGTAAACTCATAGTAAAAAAAGTTAGAAGAACAAAGAGGTACAAAGTTCAGAATAACAGTGCCTTTTGTATTTTCAAGATGCCCCAAAACCTTCAAAGCAAATTACATGTTTTTTTTTCCCTTCCCAATAACCCTCAGCAGTCCTCACCACCTCATACATAAGTGTTCCTTCATTGTGACTATGTCTAAATCCTATTTAGATATAGCTCACCATCTCAAGGGCAACTAGAGATGGTCAAAAATGCTGGCTTTACCAGTGCCTGTGACATGCCATGAGTGACTTATAGCCGGACCAGCAATTTTGTTTGCTTATTATTTGGAATCTTGCACTGCAGTTGGACTCAGAATTGACAGCCCTCATTCTGTGAGCACAGATTTCTGAGGAATAATATTTGTGTTGCTGTAGCTTGAGCAGTGTGGAAGCACTGAAATGTTAAGGTGCCTGTTGAGAATTGATGACCTGGCAACATCTCTTGAATGTTGTCGACAATGTGTTGATGATGGAGCTTTCTTTCTCTGAGCTATGTGTACACATTCTAACTGAGCCATTTGTAAAGTTGTAACAGCTCTAAGATTGTTGACAAGCACTTTCTCAGATAACTGCAGTGCTTCACCAGAGGTGGTCTGTCGACAGCAGTGCTATTTGAGACTTACTCAACATGAAGGCTGTCTCTGGAGGCAAAATTATTCTAAATGTTAAAAATCACACAACACCAGGTTATAGTCCAACAGGTTTAATTGGAAGCACACTAGCTTTCGGAGCGACGCTCCTTCAACAGGTGATAGTGGAGGCTCGAGCCCTCCATTATCACCTGATGAAGGAGCGTCGCTCCGAAAGCTAGTGTGCTTCCAATTAAACCTGTTGGACTATAACCTGGTGTTGTGTGATTTTTAACGTTGTACACCCCAGTCCAACACCGGCATCTCCAAATCATTATTCTAAATGTTAATTCTATGGATGGTATGCAGATGGAGGTGGTGTTTTCTATTTGTATAGGATACATGTTGCAGGTCTCTAGATTTAACTATTAGATGCAAATGACTCTTTAAGTTGTTAATCCAGGCTATTGTCACTTTTGAAGTTTGATGTAAATGTACTGATGTTTAACACTTTCCAATGATAAAAATCACACAACATCTGGTTATAATCCAACAGGTTTAATTGGAATGACCTGATGAATGAGCAGTGCTCTGAAAGCTGGTGCTTCCAATTAAACCTGTTGGACTATAACCTGGTGTTGTGATTTTTAACTTTGTACACCCCAGTCCAACACCGGCATCTCCAAATCATGACTTTCCAATGAACATGCTTAAGTTTCAAAGCAAAGTACTTATTTAGTTTTCTAGACAGCATGCAACAAACTAGAACAGGAGGTTGGAAAAGCAATGTTAGCACACCTGATACAAGCACCATCAGACATTTAGAGACACATGCATGTACACATGTGTATATAAGCACGCGCACGCACACACCTGTACATGTCTTCTCCCAGCCTAGAATCTGCCTACTCTCTGCAGCCAAAAACTTCATTTCAAACTAAAAAAAAGTTGTTTTCCTGCAGCAGTTGCTCTAAGTTGTACCATTTGAATTGAGAAAGGAGACGCATTTCTTGATGAAATAAGTTACTCCGTATTTTTTATGAACCAGTTGAAGTTTCCAGAGAAGCACAACTGAACAACGAGGGGGTGTGGTCAGATGAAGAAGGATCATCTTGACATTGGAATCAGGAAGCAAAGACCACAAACTCACTTTCCAGTTTTTCTTTTTCTGCCAATAATCTTTATTTTATGTGTGTGTGTCTGAGGGGGAATTTATTTTGGGATTAGAGTTTTAGTTAGTACTGTTATCTGTTTACCTGTAGCTAAATTTGCCTAATTATAATAAATAATTCATGGTGAGTACAGGAACCTGGTCCACACTTGCTATCAACCTGGGTTCAAGGTAAGGTGAACATGGGTTCTTTGTATACTTTCTTAAAAAAATTGTTACAATTCTGGGAATGAAGGGCCTCAATTTAAGTGTGCTACCCCAGTGGGCAGTAACACTTTTAAGTGAACGTTTTAATACTTTCCACTATATGAGGTAATGAGCAGCATGGTGAGCATTCTACATCTCCTCCTGTAAGTTGTTTGACGTAATGGTTAATTGCAGGGAGTAAACATTTCTGTTTCTGCGGATCTCGTTTTGCTAAAGGATGCCTTCCAGAATAAATGTTCATACAGGTTGTAGGATCGAGCTTCTCCCAAGTAATACGTGAATCGGGCAAGGGGTTGTGTGGTTGCGGTCTGTACTGAGTTCAAGAATAAGGATTCAAACCCATCTATACCGTGGCTTTCAAGCTTCCTTGCCACTTTGCTGAGTTTCCCCATCAGACTTAAATAGAAAGCTGCAGATAGTAGTATGTTTTGAGGCAAATGTTTTGATGGTTGTGTTATTGATGCATTTCATTTCATGCATAGCATGCCAAATATTCTAAACTGACATAGAGAAAGTTAGATGTAATGGTATTTCTGAACATGTACTTTTTGCTTT
Organism: Chiloscyllium plagiosum; assembly: GCF_037043375.1. Lineage (NCBI taxonomy): Eukaryota > Metazoa > Chordata > Chondrichthyes > Orectolobiformes > Hemiscylliidae > Chiloscyllium > Chiloscyllium plagiosum. The sequence goes on along the minus strand of NW_028270167.1, from coordinate 33,312,298 downwards.
GAAAATGTAAGTAATTTATAATTTCAGCCATTTTATCTTATTGTTTCTCCCAACGTTGAGCTAGTCAGTCCTTCATGCAAATTCCAATATGACAGAATAATAGGAATCTGTGTCAATGTCGTTATCGCTATGTCCTGCATCACTAACTGTTCACCAAATTGTCTCTTGCACATTAATTCATTGACTCCTTGGACTCTCAGTCTTGTTTAGCAGCATTTGCTTTTCAGAAATGGGCGGCACGGTGGCACAGTGGTTAGCACTGCTGCCTCACAGCGCCAGAGACCCGGGTTCAATTCCCGCCTCAGGCGACTGACTGTGTGGAGTTTGCACCTTCTCCCCGTGTCTGCGTGGGTTTCCTCCGGGTGCTCCGGTTTCCTCCCACAGTCCAAAAATGTGCAGGTCAGGTGAATTGGCCATACTAAATTGCCCGTAGTGTTAGGTGCAGGGGTAAATGTAGGGGAATGGGTTTGGGTGGGTTGCGCTTCGGCGGGTCGGTGTGGACTTGTTGGGCCGAAGGGCCTGTTTCCACACTGTAAGTAATCTAATCTAATCTAAATGAAAATTTAAACTAGCTGATTGGCATCATTTTGAATTTGGGATTGCGCTTTTATTTCATGGTGTTTTCCCTTCACTCCCCACAACAAGATCTTTTGTAGAGTTATTGGGAACACTTAATTTTGTTTTAGTTGTATTTTTAGTGAATTTTGTAGTTCTGAAGCTGCAGAATGTCCAGGCAGTAAACTTAGAGTTCTGGAATTGTTCATCTTCCATTGTTAAATGAATACTGCATTGTCTGTATGGTCCATACAAAAAAGCTCTTTTAGCCCTTTGCTGCTACTGTGAAATGAGCTGTGTGATAACCCCTATCCACAAAGAAAAGATATCTTGGGTTCTTTTTTTACCAATTGATCCAATTTGGCTGGGGGCACACACAAGAGCAAATGATGGGGCACAAGTGATGGAAGTGATTATATTGATGAATTTAAATTAGCTTCATTTACTAATTCTTGTCAAGTTTTCGGGCTGTCTGCATTCTTTACAACAGTCTTCAGAACTGAATGTGTGATTATCTTCACATATCAATCGAGATAACATTCCCTCAATGAAATAAGGTTTTCGGTAAGATCCTTAGTGCTTCCTCACCTCTTTCCCAATCAGACTCCCATTCAAGAAAATAAGTTTGTTTCTGAAAATGGGAATAGATAGGGCTGAGAAGGGAGGCACCTTTGTACCTTAGGTCCGTATGTTTGCAATTATGGCATTTGTGGGTTTATTTGACTCGAGTGAATTAACTTAGGAAGTAGTTTTATGGCTGGAGAATGTGCAAATTGATTTTTCACTGTGGATATTGCCTTTTTCACCATCTGTTGCTGGCTACTAGCTCCTGTTGTGATAAGCACACACAAGAGCAAAAGATGGGGCACAAGTGATGGAAGTGATTATATTGATGAATTTAAATTAGCTTCATTTACTAATTCTTGTCAATTTTTCTGGGTTGAAAGCAAGTTTTTTTTGTGTGGTTGGTTTGTTTTTGCAATTCAGCCAACTCCAATTTTACAGCCACTGGCTAAACCCTCCCAAGGATCTGACTGAGTGAGTGTAACACATTTAGTTTGTTGTGTTCATAGACTTGCCTTGTTCTTTGAAAGGAGCAACCTTCTCTCTGTGCCTGCAATGTTTGTTCTAATGCCTGTAATCATTTTGGTAAAATGAATGCTCACAGCGTCTGTTTAAAAGCAGAGTGAGAAATTTACCTTCAAAATACATCTTTGCTGATAGAATTAATAGAACTGTGTGCTGCTGAACTAAAGACAGCAGCACACAGTTCTGAACTGGAGATTCTTTGGGAACACTCAGCAGACTTTGGCCAGTTGGCAGAAGGGATATTGAGGTTGTGTCTTTACAAATAAAAAATCAGCCAAGAATCTCATTTGTAGATTGTCATCCAGTGATTCCATTGTGACAAACCCCTTCTTGTACATAGTGCTTATGGATGAGGGATGAAATCAGCTTGTGATTTCTCCAGAGTTGAATTGATTGCAGTGTTCACTTTACTGTAAAAAGGTTACTTGATTGTGATACGAAAGGGTTGCTGAGATTACAACATTCCTTTCAGAAGAGACCTGGGTTTTCCAGGAAGACGGGGTCTTCGGGAATGGCATCATTCCCCAAAAATTTAAGTTAGTGTGTTTTTGTAAAGTATGTTTCTCTGCTTATTTTTGTGATCCTGTTGTGGTGTGTTAAAATTGTACCACTTACCAACGTCCTTTTTTAAAAGCACATGTCAGAATTTGGACTCTTTAACCTTCAAATAAGAAACTTCTTATTGAGGAATAACCTTACTGCACAAAGGACAAATCACTAACTTGGAAGGCAAATGGAGAGGGTTGATTGGATAACAAAGATTGATCCTTAACCTTTTCACTGATTCGCAAGTTCACTTGGATTCAGTCTGTTTTTAACTGTGCATCTCTGAAATCTGAGATCATTCCTTGATTTGCTGAACCTGGTTTCACAGCATGTGGCACCCTTTAAGATTTTAGTTTCAATGTGCATGTTCCCAATACAAAAATATCCATCTGTGCATGTGTAGTTTCACCCATGCCATGATCCCATTATAACGTTGAATTTTTAACAAGATGTAAGATCCTGTAAAACACGACAGCGATTATAATCAGTGTGTAAATTTCTTTGCAAATCGGTGCTTCCGGTGACAGGTAAATAGCTCTACAGGTCCTGATACAGGTGCAGTGTAATGTTGTCTGACAATTAATCAGCCTTCCTTTCACTGAAACCTGGGACTTTTCCACCAAAGACATTTTGCCAACTGATTATAATTGTTGCTACATTTTCCTGATCTTGTAATGTGTTTAAAACTCAATTTGTTGCGAGCTGGCTACTTATTTTCTGCTTGGAATAGATTTCAGCACAGCAGACACTGTTATTTTTGCAACATTTCAGTGAGGTATAACTCCCATTTTTCTCATTTTCAGACTGCCCCCTCCAAGTATTGTGGAGTTGCCCATAAATGTGACCTTTTAGTTTTGCCAACTTCAATATGGAAACGTCTTTGCTGCTTGAAGACTGAAATTGCTAATGGATTGCTCACATTCTTTTTCCCTCCGCACCCTTTTCACAGCCTTGACTTCTGTTTAGTGCTAATGCTAGGTTCCCTTGAGCTCAAATGTATTCTCGCTGAAACTTGTTGTATTTTCTCTTAAAGTTGTATTTACAGTATTTGGCAAAGAAATGCCAACTTGCCTGTCTGTGTGGAGTTTGCACATTCTCCCCGTGTCTGCGTGGGTTTCCTCTGGGTGCTCCGGTTTCCTCCCACAATCCAAAGCTGCGCAGGTCAGGTGAATTGGCCATGCTAAATTGCCCACAGTGCGTTAGGTGTGTTAGTCAGGGGTAAATATAGGGTAGGGGAATGGGTTTGGGTAGGTTTCTCTTCGGAGGGGCGGTGTGGACTTGTTGGGCCAAAGGGCCTGTTTCCACATTGTAGAGAATCTGATCTAATCTAATCTTAAAGACTTTCTTAACATCCCAATAACATACTCAAGTTATGATTTTTCTCATTAAGCTGATGTACAGTAAAGTTTACTTTATATCCAGCATGCACAGTTTGGTAATTTAATTACACCTGTCAATAAGATTGTGTCTAACACACAGTCCTTATGCCTTTTTAGCTGTGTTGATTTTCTTTTTTTTGGGTGGGAAGCTTAGATTTATTCTCTGTGCTGCATCTAAGTCCTTGTTGAGTTACTAACCTGATGAAGGATTAAACCCGAAGTGACGACTCTCTTGCTCCTCAGATGCTGCCTGACCTGCTGTGCTTTTTCCAGAGCCACATTTTGTCAACTCTGACTTCTCCAGCACCTGCAGTCCTCACTACCTCCTAAGCTGTAGTTACTTGAAGTTCTCCAGTCTGGATATTAGATGCTGTATTGTCAGAGTTGTTGATCAGATTTTGGAGTTGGAGTAAGGTTTGGTGCCATCTGTTGCTTTGAGCTGTGCGTATTCAAGTATGCTGAGGAGAAAACTATAATAGAACACATCCGTGTTTGCTGCTATATTTATAGGAATGAGCAGTATCACCTGCAAATTATGTGGGTTTTTTTGCCTGAATGTCCCAGAATGCAAAGTCTTCAAACAATGTCATACTTAAAACTGAGCTGAGCTTCTGCTCGCAGTCATTAATTTGGAGGCGCTGGTGTTGGACTGGGGTGTACAAAGTTTAAAAATCACACAACACCAGGTTATAGTCCAACAGGTTTATTTGGAAGCACTAGCTTTCGGAGCGCTGCTCCTTCATCAGGTGATTATGGTGATCAGGACAACCACCTGATGAAGGTGCAGCACTCCGAAAGCTAGTACTTCCAGTTAAACCTGTCGGACTATAACCTGGTGTTTCGTGATTTTTAACTTTGCACAATCATTAAGACATATTGTTCATATGCCTGTAATATTGCCTGACTTTCAGCTTCTCTGTGTCTTAAACCTTTCACAAATCTTTTTGTTACCTCCAAGGCTTAGCTTTGCCATCACACTTTTGCTCCACCTCATATATTCTTCCCTCTGTAAGTTTAAGATAATCCTGCTAAGAATAAGCATTCTTTTTCCTGGGTCCTGTTCATTGATAATTCTTGTACTTGCTAAGCCTCATTGGCTCCTGATTAAGCAGAAATTCATCTTTTAAAAAAAAAATTGTTTTTGAATTTCCCCATTGCCCTGCCCTTCCCCATTTCTCTCTAATCCTCTCCAGCTCGAAAAGCCATCCGACATGTTTGCCCTCTTCACATTCTGGCGTCTTGAGTGTCTCTGATTTTAATTACTATGCTTTCAGCTGCTCAGATCATAAACTCTGGAATCTCCCTGAGAACATTCAGCTTGTACATCTCTTGATTTCTCTCCAGCCACTCATTTTAATCTGCCCTTTAAGACATACCTCTTTTTGACTTTTGACCCTCTGCTCTAATATTGGCTAGTACAAGTCTGTTTCACAATTTGCTTATAATGTCTCTTTAAAGCATCTTGGGATGGTTTCTTAAGGTAACAGTGCTGTAGAAATTCAATTTGTTACAGTGCAAGGTTTTCAGAACTCCTCTGGGATTTTGCACATCAGTCCCCCTATACAGAGGCATGCACACATTCTATAATGATGAACATTTCCTGCCGCCTTCTTTTTTAAGACATATCAATATTTGATGCTTGAAATTGTCTCAGTAGATATTGACAATGGAAATGATTTGTATAAACATTTGTGTGTAGCCATCTGACAATAGATGGTGACCAACAAGTAATACTGTGGAAATGGTTTCCCAAGGTGGTATTGTTGGTGGACTGTTAATCTCGTGTAACATTCTGGGGACCTGGGTTTGAATCCTGCTATGGTGGATGTTAGAATTTGAATTCAATTTAAAAAAAAAACTGTGATTAAGAAGCTAATAATGACCATGAAGCCATTGCCGATTGTCAGAGAAAACCTCATCTGGGTCACTATGTCCTTTTAGGGAAGGAAACTGCCATCCTTACCTGGTCTGGCCTACATGTGACTCTAGACCCACAGCAATGTGTTGACACTTAACTGCCCACTGGGCAATTAGGATTCGGCAATAAATGCTGGCCTGGCCAGCGATGCCTATATCTCATAAATGAATTTTTAAAAAGTCCATACCTGAACCCAAAACATTAACTCTGATTTCTCTCTACACAAATGTTGCCAGACCTGAGTATTTTCAGCAATTTCTGTTTTGGTTTCTTACTTCTAGTGTTCTCAGTTATAGAGTCATAGTGTCACAGAGATATACAGCATAGAAACAGACCCTTCGGTCCATGCCGACCAGATATCCCAACCCAATCTAGTCCCACCTGCCAGCACCGGCCCATATCCCTCCAAACCCTTCCTATTCATATACCCATCCAAATGCCTCTTAAATATTGCAATTGTACCAGCCTCCACCACTTCCTCTGGCAGCTCATTCCATACACGTACCACCCTCTGTGTGAAAGAGTTGCCCCTTAGGTCTCTTTTATATCTTTCCTCTCTCACCCTAAACCTATCCCTCACCCTTTCCTCTCTCACCCTAAAAGTGGGTGGCACGGTGGCACAGTGGTTAGCACTGCTGCCTCACAGCGCCTGAGACCCGGGTTCAATACCCGCCTCAGGCGACTGACTGTGTGGAGTTTGCACGTTCTCCCCGTGTCTGCGTGGGTTTCCTCCGGGTGCTCCGGTTTCCTCCCACAGTCCAAAGATGTGCAGGTCAGGTGAATTGGCCATGCTAAATTGTCCGTAGTGTTAGGTAAGGGGTAAATGTAGGGGTATGGGGGGGTTGCGCTTCGGTGGGGCGGTGTGGACTTGTTGGGCCGAAGGGCCTGTTTCCACACTGTAAGTAATCTAATCTAATCTAATCTAATCTAATCTATGCCCTCTAGTTCTGGACTCCCCGACCCCAGGGACAAGACTTTGTCTATTTATCCTATCCATGCCCCTCATAATTTTGTAAACCTCTATCTTTTGGTTTTTTGTTTTATGGAAAAGCTAAGTACATTTACCCCAGTTTTATGTCTGATATGTATAACTTTCAAGATCTTTCATGTATGAGATGCAGACAAACTGAGAATGCCGGAAATCTCAGCATCTGTGGGAGAGAGGAATCAGAGTTAATGTTTTGGGTTCAGATAAGGACTTGAGAATCCCTTTCCACAGTATTACTCTCTTATTTTTGATTTTAAAAAACGGAGTGTGTAGCTGATTCACCAATCTGGTCAAAATCCTGCTTCCAGGATTTTGTTTGTGTTTTACACATTTACTGGAGAATGGCAATGTTAAAAAAGACATTTCAGACAATAAATCAAACCAGTAAGTCTTTCAAAGAAACATCTTATAAAAGAGAGAAAATCAGTCATCTCCTGAAGAAGTCATATCGGACTCGAAATATTAACCGTGTTTCCCTCTCCCACAGATGCTGCCAGATGTGCTGAGTTTCTCCAGCACTTTATGTTTGTTTCAGTCATCTCCTTCTGGTTTCACATTAAGGAGAAAAGCTGTGGGTTTATAATGACTTGCCAAACTAGATGTGAGTCCTCTACATTACGGCCATTTGATTCCCATCTTTCCATGTCCTTTTGTGAGAAGAGTTGAGCAGTGATTGGAAAGGGTACAGCGGGGAAATCACAGCTTCACCTTACCAATTAATTGCTCAACCAGCGAGCAACATGAAGACAATCTCATACATGACAGACCTTTAAAGCTATCAGACATAAAACTGGGGCAGATATATTTTAGCTTTTGCATAAAACAAAAATAACTAAAAGAACTACGGATGCTGGAAATCACAAGGAAAAACGAAAAGCTGGGAAAGTTCAGCAGGTCTGGCAGCATCTGGAGAGAGAGATCAGAGGTACTGTTTTGAGTTCAGCGACCCTTCTTAAGAACTGAAACACTAACTCTGATTTCTCTCCACAGATGCCATCAGACCTGCTGAGTTTCTCCAGCAATTTCTGTTTGTTTTAGCTTTTCCATCTTGCTTTCAAATCTTTCAACGCAGATATGTCTTATCGCCAAACCCCGGCTGATTCTAATCCAGCCAATTCACACAACGTTAGTGTACTCTTGATCATCAGCACAGCACAGAGGTTGTTAACAATGCTGTCAAGTGGATGGAGTTTCCTGTCTGCAGAATGCCAATGGTGATGTAACTGTCCAACAGTTGCCTCTGTGGAGAGTTCCCACTGACAGAGGTGATTGATGTGTTATTTTTTGCAGTCTCTTCCCCAGTTTTAACTGTCTATGATCCCAGTCTTGTTTTTATTTTCAAGATTAACTCCCAGAATCCATGGAGCGCCAGCACTGAAGTTTAAGTGGACCATATCACCTGGTTTAAAATCTCTGTCTGGTCTGTGCCCATCATGGCCCCCTTTCTAGGCTTTTTGTTTTAATTCAACCTTGGCTGCACAAGTTTAGGAAAGTCAGGCTCAGCCTAGTCCATCAGAGAGAGGTTAGGTCAGATGGTTAAAGTGCAGTATTAATAATGGTCAAAGTCATCAGTTCAATCCCCATACTGGTCAATGTGGCCGGCTTCTAACAGAAAACTCAGTGTTTTGCATTTTGCAGTGTGGTTCTCAAGTGTAGTGTTTATCCCATACACCTCACACATTGTGAGGTCCCCATTTCGAAACTGGGTAGAAACAAAGTTGCTGACTTATTAACTGGACAAGGGGTTGGTGAAAGTTGGTGAAATTTGGTATTTAGAGTTCTTGTGCCACTGTGGTAGTGTCCCTATTTCTTTGCCAGAAGGCCTGGGTTCAAGTTCTCTCTGTGAGAGGTGTTTAGTAGCATCTCTGAACAAGCTGTTTAGAAAATGTCTTGAGCCTGCGTATAGAGACACTTGCCGTAGAATGTGGAAATTTAAAACGTAAGCCTAGTCTGGAGGTGTTGGCTCATCAGTAGTTCTGCCAGAGCTACTCCTTTCATTGTATGCAGCATTATCATACAGTTGAAGAGAAAATATTCAAGCTTAATTTCCAAAGACTTTCAGTTTGCTTTATTGTGCTCCTCTTGCACACCTGGACTGCTCACTCAGCCAGATTGACTGAGGATGGCTGGTAGGGTGCCTTGCATGTGTGCCTTACCCAGTTTGTCTTCATAAAGGACTAAAACTCCCAGCTGGTAAATGGGGGCCTGTTGTCTGTGTACTAAAGGATTGGTGCAGTTTTTAAATGGTGTTGAAGCACATTGATTCATTTTGAATGGACGTTGATAAAAATGAAGAACATTAAGCTCATAAATGACCCTGGAAATTCTTCAAGTATCCAGGATCTCCCTGACCATTCCCCTTGATTCAGTGGGGCCTTTTGGCTTTCCTGGCAAGTTGTACACTGCCTGACCAGGTTTTTGATATCCATGTCTATTTCAGACCGCCAAACATAGCTCCTTGTGAGTGTTTTCATTTTAGAAATTCCAGGCTGGCCATTGTGCAATTCTTGGAGTATTGGTTGCTGGCCTGGACACAGGACAACTACTCGGGCTCCCCACAAGAGTGCCATCTTCTATGCTTAACTCCTGATACTTTGAGCTGTAGGCTTTCAGCTCATCTGTCAGACTTGTGGTCCACCCTTTAGGGTGAAATGACATAGCTTTGTCAACTTAGGACACTTTTGGGGTATTCCAAGGTATAATCATAGGCACCCGATAGCAACGCTCAGCATTGGATTGAGCTGATGTAATGGGAGGAATTGCCTTGTCTTCCTTGAAGAGGCCCAGCAGAGGTTTGTGATGATTTACTATGGTGAAATACTGACTGTAGACATACAGATGGAACAATTTCACCCTGAATATCATGGCTAATTCTTCTTTCTCAAACTGCGCATACTTTCATTCTGCCTCTGCCAGAGTTTATGGTACGTATATGATTGGACATTCTATCCTATCATCTCAATGGTGTGATAATACCGCCTCATACCATAGGAGGAGGCATCGCAGGTGACAATGAGTGGTCTCAGAGGACTGTAATGAGCTAATATGTCTGTCGATGTAGTTGTTGTTTGATATTTGCAAAGGCTTTCTCTTGTGGCATTTGAATTTTTTAGGTGGATGTGGAGGTGGGGGCAGCAGATTTGCCACGTTGGGTATGAATTTCTCAAAGTAATTGATGAGACCTACAAAAGACTTCAACTCCATTGTGTTCCTCAGAGTCAGTGTCTTTTCTTAACCTTCACCTCCTCATCAACAGGATGTAATCCATCCATATCAACCCTGGACGAGGAACGTTACCTCAGGCGAAAGTGAGGATTGTAGATGCTCGAGATTAAAAGCAAGATTAGAGTGGTGCTGGAAAGGCACAGCAGGTCAGGCAGCATCTGAGGAGCAGGAAAATCGATGTTTTGGGCAAAGTCCCTTCATCAGCCCTTCCTGATGAAGGGCTCCTGCCCGAAACGTCGAGGTACGTTACCTTGTTTATCTGGAATACATATTTTTCCTTTTTTTTAGCCAGACACCAGCTCCAAACTCTCCAATTGTTCCTTTGCAGTAGCTCCTGAGATTAAAACCTCATTCAGACAGACTGCTGCTCTGGGCATCCCTTGGATGATGCTCTCCATTGCCTTTTGAAAGATGGCACCAGCCGAAGACACCGCAAAAGGCAAGTGAGTGTACATGTACGGGCCTTTGTCAGTGTTCAGAGTGGCGTACTGGGGGAAAAGTGGAGTAGAGGATTATCAGCTCAGCTGTGATCTCATTGAATGATGAAGCAGATTTAATAGGCAGGATGACCTTCTTCTGCACCTACATCTTCAAGGGAGAAGAGCACATGCTTAGAGAACTTGAGAGTGCAATGATTATGCCTACATTCAAGAAGGCAGTCAAGTCTGACTTTGCAGTAACCAAAGGGGAGTCTTCTTGCTCTGTGGGAAAATTATTGCAAGGATCTTCATCAACCCACCTCCTCCCAGCAGCTGCTGAGCTCCTTCCAGTGTCACTGCAGTTTTCATTCATTGTGGCACCACAAACTTGATCTTCTCTGTGTGGTACATTTCAACAAAGTGCAAGAATCAACTGTACGATAGTGTTTCTTGATGGCTTAGAAAGCCTGTAACTCTGTCAACTGCAAAGGCTTTTGTAGCGCCTGCTTTAATTTTGTCAAGTTTGTCCCCATACTCCATGATGATTTTAAAAGTACATCATTGACAATAAAGCACTTCAGGATGTTTTGAGGCGTTTAAAGGAGCAATATAAATTTCACAAAACCGACTAGCTGGTCACCTCAGAATTATCGGCATATAAGTGCCCATACTGTAGAAGTGATTGATTAGCTGTAAAGTGCTTTAGCATGTCCTGAGGATGGGAAAGGTGTTGCATTAATACAGTTAAACTTGCATTATTAGCTACATTCTCGCTGAATTCTCTTTGGCTCTGTTCTTATCTGTCACCACTGCTTCAATTCAAGGCAGGCTAGAGCATGCCTACTTTTCTATGGAATTTCCTATTTTTGCCTTGTTACTTTCTACCTCCATGAAGTCATCCCTAACCTCAGCTATCAAATGTTGACATCAAATTGAAATGTTTTGCAAGATTTCTTTTTAATCCATTCATGAGATTATGGCAACACTAACTCGGCACCATTGATTGTCCATCCCTAAACATCCTGGAGAATGTGATCATCTTTCATGACCTGCTGCAATCCATGTGATTATGGTGGTCACATGGTAATGTACCAGGGGCCTTAAAAGAGTTTGACCAGCAAATGAATGCCAATCTAGTTCCAAGTTAAAGATCACACAACACCAGGTTATAGTCGAACAGGTTGAATTGGAAGCAACACCGGCATCTCCATATCAATCTAGTTCCATGTCAGGATGGTGTGTAATGTGGGACGAACATGCAGATGGGCATGTTTCTATGCATTTGCGTCCTCATCCTGCTGAGTAATAGTCACAGGGATTGGAAGGTGCTGCCTAAACAGCCTTGTTGAATTGTTGCAGTACATCTTCGAGATGGTACACTCTACTGCTACTGAGTGTCGGTGGTGGGGGGAAGTGAATGCTGAAGATGTTAGTGGAGCTGCCAGTCAAGTGGTCTGCCTTGTCCGAGATGATATTGAGCTACTTGAGTGCTTTTGGACCTGTCATCATACAGGGAAATGGGGAGTGTTCCAATGGTCCTGACCGCTGCCTCATAGGTCGTGGTTAAGATTTTGTGTCGTTAAAAGGCAAATGATTTGCTCGATCATTCCTGGCAATGTTCCCTCTAAGCTGTGTAGAGCCTCCAAGGTTCAGACACTTGGTTTCCCATTTTGGAAATCAATGTTGCACGTAGAACTTGGAGGTCTATGCACCGATAAACTATTGGAGGTAACATTGATTCCTAGCCTTGCTTTCCCTCTTGAGCTCAGCATTTTATTATGTATGGACAAAGGGTTAGTCAGGTCATGGCTGAATGGTCTTGGCAAAACAAAAACTGAGCATTAATGAGCAGCTAATTGTTGAGTTAGCGTGGCTTAATAGCACCTTCCGTTTCTTTACTGCAAGTAGATGACTGAAAGTAGACCGATGGGCAGTAATTGGCTGGCTTGCTTTTTGAGTACAGCATGTACCTGTGCAATTTTCCACATTGTCAGGTAGATGGCAGTATTCTAACTGGACTGGAACTGCTTGTTTTTGGGGCATGGCTCATTCTGGAGTATAAATGTTTCGGACTTTTGCTGGATTGTTGTCAGAGCCCATTGCCTGTTCAGAATCCAGTGCCTGAATGGAATTAGCTGAAAGTTAGCACCTATAATGATTGCTCTTCTGAAGGAAGCCAAGATCAATTGGCTACTTGGTACTTCTGACCGTCGATGTTATAGCTGCTTCAGTCTTGCCATTTGCACCGATGTGCTGAGCTTCCCCTTCATTGAGGATCTGGATATTTGTGGAGCGTTTTCCTGTTGTTGAAATGTCCTTCCCCAATCATGGTGGTCAAAGTACTACAGAGCTTAGACTTAACCCGTTGGTTGTGCAATTCCTGTCAATTGCATGCTGTTTATGATAGTGCTGTGTAACAGTTTCACCAGATTGACTCTCATTTCTCTGTCTGTTGCTGCTTCTGACATGCCCATCTTCACTTTTCATTGAACCAGAGTTGACTTCCCCTGCATTGATCATGGTAGGTTTAGAGATATCTGGAAATACAGATTATGCTTGTGTATAATTCTGCTGTTGATGGATGTAGGTTTGCTCGCTGAGCTGGAAGGTTTGTTTACATATGTTTCGTCACCATACTAGGTAACATCTTCAGTGAGCCTCTGGATTAAGCACTGGTGGTGTAGCCCGCTTTCTATTTATGTTTGGGTTTCCTTGGGTTGCTGATGTCATTTTCTGTGGTGATGTCATTACCTGTTCTTTTTCTCAAGGGGTGGCAAATGGGATCCCATTTAATGTGTTTGTTGATAGAGTTCTGGTTGGAATGCCATGCTTCTAGGAATTCTGTGTGTGTCTCCGTTTGGCTTGTCCTAAGATGGATGTGTTGTCCCAGTTGAAGTTGTGCCCTTCCTCATCTGTACTAACCAAACAGAGACTTGGTTCCCATTTCCCACCTCCTGAGAAAAAGAACAGGAAATGGCATCACCACAAGAAATGACATGACCAACCCAAGGAAACCCAAACATATAAATAGAAAGCGGGCTACGCCGCCATTGCTTCATCGAGAGGCTCACTGAAGATGTTACCTAGTATGGTGACGAAACATCTGAAAATCCAACTCAGCAAGCAAACCTACATCCAGACCTCAACCTGAGCTACAAATCTTCTTAAACTCGCTCTGCTGTTGAAGGCCAACAGGACCTCATTGATGTATAGTCTTGAGTTGCTAGGTCTGTTTGAAGTCTGTCCCATTAAGCACAATGATAGTGCCAGACACCATGATGGAGAATACTCTCAATGTGCGAGGGGTATTTTGTCTCTGAAGACTTTGCAGCAGTCACTCCTACTGGTTTACTTGTAGCAGATGGATCTTTCCATGACAAGAGAATTGTGAGCATGAGTGTGAGAATGCTTTTCTGTCTTGTTGGCTCACTCAGCAGATGTTGCAGATCTGGTTTATCAATCTACCACTGCTGGCTATGTCCTTTAGTACTTGACCAGCTCGGTCAGTGGTGGTGCTGCTGAGTCGCACTTTGTGATGAACATTGATGCTACTCACACAGAGGTACATGCTGCATCCTGGGCACCCTACATTCTGCTTTCAAACGGTGTTCACTGTGGAAGAGTGCCAACTCATTAGCTGAAGAGGACAGTACATGGTAACCGGCAGGAGGTTTTCTTGTCCATGTTTGACCTGATGCCATGAAACTTCATGGGGTCCATAGTCAGTATTGAGGACTCCAAGGTTACCTTCCTCTTGACTTGTGTGCCACTTTGTCGGGCCCTCTGGGTTTGTTCTGCTGATGACAGGTTGTGAAGGTGGAAACTGATGCTGTGCTTTCTGACGTCAGAGTGGCAGCACAGAATGGGCAAATGGGAAGGTATATCCCTCGGGAGTAATTGAGGTTGGTGTGTGAGAGTGGGAAGTGCAGCTGTTGTAAATGGTTCCCTGGCTGTACAGTTTAGGTTAGACCCCGAAGTACTGAATTCAGTTCTAGGTACTGCATCTTGGGAAAATCTACTTGCCTTGAAGTGGCATTGATTTATTAGAATGATACTGGTGCTATGCAAAGAAAGTTTGCGTAGGTAAGGCTAGCACTTCCTTGAATATAGAAAATAAGGGGAAATCTGCTTGAGATGTTTGAGATGATCAAAAGATTTGGTCGGGTAGATAGAGAGAAACTATTCCTTATTGAGGTGAAATCTAGATCAGCTGACATTACCTTTCATTGACAGGCAGATGGTACAGAGATGAAGTTGCCGTACCTTTCTGTTCACAGAGAGCATTGGAAATCTGGAACTGTATTCCCTCGAAAGCTGCTATGTTTTGGGAACAGTTGGTAAAAATTGAAAATGACATTTGATTGAGAGGTTTGGACAGAGTAGATTGGGTGAAACTATTTGCAAAAGTCAAAGGTTCAAAAACAGCAGGACAAAAATTTGCAAGTAACTGGCAAATGATACAAAAGTGATATCAGGAAAAAGCATTTACATGCAACAAGTGGTTAAGGTCTGGAATTTGCATCCTTAAAATTTTGTGGAAAGCAGGTTCAAATGAGGCATTGAAGAGGAAAATGAATGAGACTGTGTTGTTCTCAAAGCAATGTTATGATGCAGAGAGAATGCAGGAGACTGAGCTCTAAGTCAGGGCCTCAATGGGAGAGCCAGTATGAACAGGAGGGGCTGAATGGCTTCCTTCTGCACTGTGGCACTTCTATGATGGTGATTGATGATTGTTAGGGAAGAGGGAACTGGAATTCTTCAGGCAGATGGAGTTAAGGGAGAGATTTTCCTTGATAATGGATGATCTATTAGATGATATAACAGAATAGTGGAACAGGCTCACAGAACTGAATGGCTATTTCAATATTCCGTGCTGGGAGAGTCACCCTGCAAAAAACTACCCCAAAATATTTGTTTTGGGGCCGCAGTGGGCTGCAATTCTGCAACAAAAAATGCGACATCAAGAGACAATTAAGTAACATTGGTGAGAGAGTCTCACTGAAGTGTGAATCAATTTATTGTGATATTCTTTCCCTTTTAAATGTCTGTTAGAGTTTGCAGAGTAATGTACCATTAGCTTGATGCAAAGTGATACTTGGCTCCATTAGGCAGGGTTGATTTTGTTTTTCTCTGAGCCTATCGTAGCCGCTGCTAGTGAACAATATACCATTTGAAACTCAACTCAAGTTCTCAAGAGTTGCATTAAATCATTCAGGACTCAATGCTGTTCACAGTCATTAAATAACCTATGTTATGTGCAGTGGCCCTTGAGATTTTGTTTTGGCGAGGTCCTGGCATCTATTTGTTCAGATGACAAGAATCCTAAAAGTTGCAGGAATGGTGTGTTGCTGTAGGGAAAACAGTAAAACATGGGGGTTGTTGGGGTCTTTCTAGGAGCTCTTGTGAAACTGTGGGTGGTGTCTCAGCCACTGAACCAGAAACTTCAGGTTTGAGTCACACTCCAGGACCTGAAGGTCACAGAAGGTACATGCATAACATGGTTGAACCAGGTTGATAAGGGTGGTATGGTTTCTCAGTAGTTAGCACTGCTGCCCCACAGCGCCAGGGTGACTGTCTTTGTGGAGTTTGCACATTCTCCCCGTGTCTGCGCGGGTTTCCACCAGAGGCTCCAGTTTCCTCCCACAATGTAAAGATGTGCAGGTCAGGTGAATTGGCTGTGCTAAATTGCCCAAAGTGTTAGGCGCATTAGTCAGGGGTAAATATAGGGTGGGGGAATGGGTCTGGGTGGGTTACTCTTCAGAGGGTTGGTGTGGACTTGTTGGGCCAAATGCGAATCTAGAGGTAAGAGTGAGAAGCATCCTGGCCAGCAATACTTAGCACAGAGTTGCAGTCCTCAATCTATAGCCTCTGGCACCAGGCTAGTGACCTTTTCCAGGAGAAATAAACTTGAGAATCCGACACACATATCCATGCTTTGACTGCCTTGTGTTTCTGACATGGCAAGAGAATCGAGACTGTTCGAAGACTGGCCGGCTAATTAGAGTAATCCTGACGATAGAAATATGATTCTTGATAGATGAAATTGCATGGTCTCTTTTTCTGTTCTTGATAATTACAAAAACGTAAGAGCCGGGTTTTTGCTACTGGGGCAAGGAGTTTGGAAATTTCCTAACTCTGCAGACTGGCTTTTGTGCACAAGGTGCCCTTCTGTTCTAGGGGAGGTGAGTGTAAAATTGATTTGGTCCTGTTGACCCTGGAAGCTTGTACAGGTGCAGGACTGTGTCAACATGGGCTGGTTAAAACATACAGCTTGGTTCTTGTGAACATGATCCTAGTAATTTTAAAATACCTTCAATCCTCACACTGGGATTCAAGTTCTGCCTGCCATTTTCAAATGCTCAGAATCAACTCCATGAAAATCCAGGCTCAAGCGAACTTTTAAAAAAATTTCGGGGCGATTAATGCGGTGGGTTAAATATAGGCCTTATCGCTTGGAATCTTAAAAGGGCTAAAACCTTCCATGTTGTCACAGGTAGGGATACTTCAGAAAGTATCCCATTCCCAATAAGCACAGATCTGCACTGTCACTTAGTTGTAGGCTGGTGTTCAAAGTATGTAATATGCACTATTGGAGTAGTAGGTGTTCTTCCAATGTTGGAGGCCACAGTAGAGGAACTTTGATCTGCAATTGAAATGGGTGTCACTTCACACAAGGAACATGTTTACTGAGTATAAGATTTCCCTCTTTGTCTTGCCCCTTTTAAAAAAAAGGAGCTAATACTAACCCATTAATATGATCATTGTTTACATAATTGACAATCTATCCAAAAGCTAAAAACGGATCTGGAGTTTACAGCCAGCTCCAAAATATATTCTGGAACTTTGCGATCACTTTGACTACAGTTATTCAATGTTATATTGCCCCTTTCATGGGGATAATATGACCAAGCTTCACCCTGAGAAGTGGTGAGATATATATTTCACCAACTACACCATCCCATTCTCTTTTTTGAAAATATTTTCTGAATTCCAGTTGTGTCAGTGTGTTAGTTATTCAGCACAAAACAAAACTGAGGGTGTATTTCATGTGAATCATAGAATCCCTACAGTATGGAAACAGGCCCCTCAGCTCAACAAGTCCACACCAGCCCTCTGAAGAGTGACCCACCCAGACCCATTCCTCTACCTCATTATCCTATATTTAGCCCTGACTAATGCACCTAACCTACACGTCCCTGAACACTATTGGCAATTTAGCATGGCCATTTCACCCTAACCTGCACATCTTTTAGATAGTGGAGGAAACTGGAGCACCCAGAGGAAACCCACGTAGACACTGGGTGAAGGTGCAAACTCCACACAGTTGCCTGAGGTTGGAATCGAACCTGGGTCCCTGGCACTGTGAGGCAGCAAAGTAGTGTGCTTCCCAAACTAATCCATCATTGTTATGCTGTAACTTTTGCAGTCTGCAGTGAGTGTAAAACTTCACAGTGAGATTGGTACAAAGTCCTGAGCCAGGAGTTGGTCCCTTGCATTAGCCCCTGCCATATAAAGGGTAGCATTGATTGATTGATTTTTAATATTTGGTAATGGGATGTGGGCATCACTGGCCAAGCCAATTTCCTGGGTGTTGGCGGTGAGTTGCTTCCTTGATTCGTTGCAGTTCTTGGGTCATAGGATCATTCACAGCACTATTATGGAGGGAACACTGGGTTTTGAACCTAGCAACAGTGGATAATTCCAAGTGAGAATAATGTGTGGTTTGGAGGAAAACCTTAGATGGTGGTGGTATTCGCATGCAAATGCTGTGTATACCTTTCTTGGTGTAGGTCACGGGGCTTAGAAGGTGCTGAGTAAAGATCCTGGGTAATTTCTTCCACTGCATCTTCTAGATGGTAGACAATACTGCCACTGTGCGTTGCTGATGATGGGGTGCCAATCAAGTGGGCTGCTTTGTCATGGATGGTGTTGTTGGAGCTGCACTCATCCAAGCCAGTGCAGAATATTCCAATACACTCCAGACTTGTACCTTGTGAATGGCATATAGGCACTGGGGAGACACAAAGTGAGTTACTCACTACAGAATTCCTAGCCTGTTATCTGCTGTGGTAGACACAATATGGAAGTGGCTGGTCCAGGTAAGTTTCTACTCAATGGTAACCACCAGAATGTCGATAACAGGTAAGTCAGTGATGGTAATGCCATTGAACATCAAGGGAAGATGATTAGATTGTTTCTTGTTGGAGGTGGTTTTTGTCTAGCGCTTGTGTAGCAGGAATTGTCGCTGACCATCCAATCCTAAACAGTGTATGTATGTGGTTGAGTCTGTTTCTGAAGGTTATTTGTGTTGAAAGAGCAGTGTTTGTCTGAAGCAATGTATCAAATGGACGTCAGTGGGAAGTGTGAAATTCCAGGAAGCAGTGATGCCTGCCTTTTTACTAGGGTGTGATTTTTAGAAAATATAGAAGACCGCTTTTTATAGCACCATTGTTTAAATGTGTTTGTGTGCCAGAAGAATCTAACAATGGTTGAAGGTTTCGCTAGCTCCACTGTAGTCATGATTTGGAGATGCCGGTGTTGGACTGGGGTGAACAAAGTTAACAGCTTCGAGAGAAAGTGAGGGCTGCAGATGCTGGAGATCAGAGCTGAAAATGTGTTGCTGGAAAAGCGCAGCAGGTCAGGCAGCATCCAAGGAGCAGGAGAATCGACGTTTCGGGCATGAAGAAGGGCTTATGCTCGAAACGTCGATTCTCCTGTTCCTTGGATGCTGCCTGACCTGCTGCGCTTTTCCAGCAACACATTTTCAGCTCTGAACAAAGTTAACAATCACACAACACTAGGTTATAGTCCAACAGGTTTAATTGGAAGCACACTAGCTTTCGGAGCACCGCTCCTGATGAAGGAGTGGCGCTCCGAAAGCTAGTGTGCTTCCAATTAAACCTGTTGGACTATAACCTAGTGTTGTGAGATTTTTAACTTGGTTCCACTGGATATGGATTTGGAGAATTGATCCTTGACACACATCCAATGTATCCCCCACCCTTCCACCTTTCCCAGCTGCTTTGGTTCGATGCTTGCCAATTCCTAGTTTCAACTTTTTACTTAAAAAGAGACAAACTGTACAATTAACCTCATTACCCCACTGAGGACCTGAGATGTTGTTCCAGATTAAACAAGGTTTTTTTGATTAGCAAACCTTAAAAGCCTTATAATTTATGTGCAGAGACTAGAGAATATACAGTTGTCCTGCTTGGAGAGCTGATTAAAGGTAGATTTAATAGAGGCATTCAAGTTTATGATGGAGTTTTGATACAAGTAGAAAGGGACTAAGTGGTGGTGGGGGGGACAGGTGGGGGGGGGGGGGGTAGGTTATTGAAAAAGAGAGAACATGTAATGAACACAAGTGAAGAAGACACCTCAGGAAGACATACATTTTCATGTTGTGTTATCTCTGTGTTACTATTACTCAGCTCTTCCTTGAGGCTTTTCACTGCCTGATTGATACTCGATAAATATAAAGCTGAAAAACAACAGCATTTTATTGAGAACTTCCACCTCTGAGGAGGCATCAGGCTAATCCACAGCCAATAACCTGCTCTACAGATTTGCCTCAACCTGGTCTGGTCTTCCTTGGACTGTCAAGAGTGTGGTGTTGGCAAAGCACAGCAGGTCAAGCAGCATCCAAGGAGCAGGGGAATTGATGTTTCAGGCATAAGCCCTTCATCAGGAATTTCTGATGAAGGGCTTTTGCCCAAAATGTTGATTCTCCTGCTTTTTGGATGTTGCCTCACCTGCTGTACTGTGCCAGCACCACACTATCGGCTCTAATCTCCAGCATCTGCAATCCTTACTTTTGCCTTCCTTGGACTGTTCCCTATCACTGAAATCCCTTCATTAGGTTTTGAGATCAATTGTTTACAACAAACAGGGCAAAAAGCATTGCCTCTGACCAGCTTTAATGGCAGAGAAAATAATTGCCCCAAGAAGCAAATGGGAGATGAGATTTATTTCACTCTGGGTGGCATGAACTGGAATATGCTGCTTGGAAAGGGTGGTGGAAAAAGATTGGTTGTTAATGATTAGACTGGCCATATGCCTGTAAGGGAAACATTTTCAGATCTCCTCACATGCTCTAAGTTCTTTCTCAAGGCACAGAGGGCAAAATGGCCTCCACTTGTGCCATTCGTTTCTATTAAGTGGTAGCCGGGATTGAGTTTCTTTTTCACATGTTCATAAGTTCACATGACATAGGACTGGAATTAGGCCATTTAGCCCATCGGGTTTGCTCCGCTATTCGATCATGGCTGATATGCTCCTCAATATTCAAAATACCGCCTCAGCAGTACATATCTAGTTTTGTATTCTAGCCCTCTTGAAACAAATGTTAACATTGCATTTGTCTTCCTAACTGTTAACCGAACCTGCATGTTAACCTTCAGAATATTCTGAACTATGACTCCCAGTCCATTTGGGCTTCAGATTTCCCAGAGAAGATAGTTTACACTTCTATTCTTCCGATCAAAATGCATTCCATCTGCCACTTCTTTGCCGACTCTCCTAGTCTGTCCAAGTCCTTCTGCAGCCTCTGCACTTCCTGAACACTTCCTGCTTCCCCCCCCCTAATCTTTGTGTCATCTATAAACGTAACAACAGGTTGTCAGTGCCTTTGTCCAGATCATTAATGTATAATGTGAATAGTTGCGGTCCCAAATCTGAACCCTGCAGAACCCGAATAGTCAATCGTTGCTATCTTGAGAAAGATCCTTTTATCCCCACTGTCTGCCTTCTGCCAGTCAGCCAATTCTCTATCCATGCCAGAACATTCCCTGTAACACCATGAGCTCTTCACCTCTTTCACAGCCTTTTGTGTAATACCTTGTTAAAGGCCTTCTGGAAATCAAAATAGATCACTTCCATTGGCTGTCCTTTATTTAACTTGCTCATTACATCCTTAAAGAACTCTAACAGACTTGTCAGACATGAACTCCCTTTCATTAAAGTCATGCTATCTCTCCCAACTTTATCATGCACTTCCAAGTACTCCCTAGTCTGATCCTCAAAAATGTACTCTAAAATCTTAACAACATCTGAGGGAAGGTTAACTAGCCTATAGCTTCCTCTCTTCTGCCTCTCTCCTTTTTTTAAACAGGGGTGTTTCATTAGCCATTTCCCAGTCCTCTGGGACCCTTCCTCACTCCAGTGATTCCTGAACAATCACTACTAATACCTCTACAATCTCTTCAGCTATCTCCTTCAGAACTCTGGAGTGTAGTCTGTCAGGTCTGGGTGATTTATCCATCTTCAAATGTTTCAGCTTCCCCAGCATCCCTTTAGTGATGGCCACTAAACTCACCTCTGTTTCCTGACTCTTGAAGTTCTAGAATGCTGCTGGTGTCTCCATTGTGGAAACCAATGCAAAGTACCTATTCAGTTCCTCTGACATTTCCTTGTCCCACATTACTACTTCTACAACCTAATTTTCCAATGGTCCAATATCCACTCTTGCCTTCCTCTTACTTTATTTTTAGATATCTAAAAAGGTATTATAATTTTCTGTCATATAACTGGCTAATTAACTCTCAGATTTAATCCTTTCCTCCCCTATTATCGGCTAGTTTTTAAATCCTCTGACTTCCCACATCCCAAAAGATTTCATATCTCAAAGCTCGTCCGTCTCACTGACTGTAATTGCTATTTGTGCACTGCAGCCAATTTGTGCACATTAAGGTCCCACATGAAACAACAAGCTATATAACCAGGTAAGCTGTTTTAGTGCAAAAAACCCAGAAAATATTGCAACACTTGGCATCATCTGTGGAATGGGAAACTGTTGATGTTTAATTTCTGTGTTGATTGTCCAAACGGTAGAAACTGTGTCACTCCTGATGCAGGCTGTAGCAATCCAGGAGTCTGGACAAAGTTTGCGATTGTACTATTAGAGTTTCCACTGATTTGCTCATTAGAATCTCAGCATATTACTGGAGGTTAACACAAATAGAAATATCTGGTGAACCTCAGCAGGTGTCCAGCATCTGTAGGAAGAAAGCAGAGGTAACGTTTTGAGTGCAGTAACTCCTCATTGTTACTGGGAGCTGATGCACTGAGGGGGATAAACTGTCATAACTTTTAAGCCAAAGATCTTTGGGCAGAACTGGTAGACGTTAGCAGTAAGGCACTTTAAGTTAATGGGGGAGCAGGTGTGGGATGGTAAGAATGAAAATAAGATAAAATGTTAATTAACTTATTGCCAGTTTATGTTCTTGTGATGCACCCCATTCTACATTGGGAAGGTGGAATGCAGACTGCATGACATATTTGTGAAATATTTCCTTTCAGTCTGAAAATATGACGTGAGCTTGCTGTCACCTCGTTTTCAGTTCTCCACCTGACTGCTGCTCTGACTTTACTGTCCCGTTCCCCAGTTTTAAAGCATCCCTTATTGCATGTTTAATTTTAAAAGAATTGCTTTTGTCCTGCAATGCTAATGCTGTCTCTCTGTCTCTATCTCTCCCGATTTCTTTCTCTCTCTCTCTTGTCCTGCACATTCATATGGCTTCTCAGCAGCTATTAACAGCTCATCTTGACACATCTTTTGTTTCTTTCCTGTATCCATTGCCATTACCTTTTCTACCATGGAACCTTGTGTCATTTAACCTCTGCTCCCTGCCAATTTACCACAAATTTCTCCAATTTTTGATTCTTCCTTTCCGCATCTCCAGATCTCCTCCCCTCTTCATTTGTTCACAACTTATTGCATTTTTGTCTTTCCACAATTCTGATGATGGGTCGTTGGCCTGACAGGTTGAGGTTTTGTTTTGACTGTCTTCTTCTTCTGTGTCTTATCAGCCATCCGCTGGTTCTGTCATGAAATGGCTTTCTTTCAGCATTGCCAACCCATCTTCAATGACCCATAGTCCCCAGCATCAGTTACCTAATGTCTCCTCTTCCCTGACTTACCATCAACAATCCCTTTATCTGACAACCTTTTTTCGTTCTATCTCTCTATATCTGAGCTCCATCTCCACTTGTCTATTCACTCCTTTCTCCTCGTCATCACCCCTTCCCCCATATCATTAGACCATAAGACATAGGAGTGGTTGTAAGGCCATTCAGCCCATCGGGTCCACTCTGCCATTTAATCATGGCTGATGGGCATTTCAACTCCACTAACCCGCAATCTCCCTGTAACTCTTAATTCCTTGCGAGATCAAGAATTTATCAATCTCTGCCTTGAAGACATTTAATGTTCCGGCCTCCACTGCGCTCCGTGGCAATGAATTCCACAGGCAAATCCTGTGAAATTCCACACATCTTCAGCATTAATACCATCCTTTCCTAGCTGCTTCTAGTTTAGAAGCGGAGTCCTATCAAACACAAATTTTCACCTCTGTTTTCTCTTCACAGATATTGCCAGACGTACTGAGTTTCTGCAATTTTTGTTTTGTTTGTTTCCACAGTTCTTTGTTTTATTTGACTTTTTCTTTTCTCTCCCATGGTTTGCTGAGTATTGTGAGCAATTTTTTGTTTTATTGTACATTTCCAGGGATCAAAGGGAGAGAGTGGGAACAAGAGACTGAGTTGGATGGGGCATGATCCCATTGGATGGTGGAGCAGGCTGAAGGATCAAATGGCTAACTCCTGCTCCGATTTTCTATGTTGCTACATTTCCAGCAGCTGCAGTAGTTTACCTTCAGTAAATCAGCAAGAGGGTTGATGTTTGAAGCAAAATGGGATGATATTGGGATGTCTTATGAAGCAAAAGCTGGGCTCCAATTAGAAAAGCAGAATCATTAACTACTGTCCAATAACAAAATCAACTTTACAAAAACACACAGAAATGATAACCGAGATTACAATGATAACTGCTTGTAATCTTTCCCTTTTTGTTTCTTATTTTTGGATAGTAATTCGATCAGTTCTTTTATTCATATCTTTTATACCCAGGATCAGTGTGGCCTTGGGTTTGAGATTTCATCAGAATGTATCTCCAATACTGCAGCACTCCATCAGGATTGCATTGGTAGCTCAGCCAAGATGCTTTGTGCAAGAAGATGGGAAAATGGAGCTGAGATTACTATGAGACAATCCTGATCTTCTTAGATGGTGGAGCAGGCTCAAGAGACTGAATTGCTTACTTCTGTTCCTATAAACTTGTCTCGAGTGGGATTTTAGTCCTGTGATCCTCTGGACTTGGACTTCTACCTATTGAACTACATGGCATCATACAGCACAAAAACCCACCCTTCGGTCCAACCAGTCCATACTGACCATAATCCCAAACTAAACTAGTCCCACCTGCCTGTGCTTGGCCCGCATTCTTCCAAACTTTTCATATTCATGTACTCATCCAAATGTCTTTTAAATGTTATAACTGTACTCATGTCCATCACTACTTGTGGGCGGCACGGTGGCACAGTGGTTAGCACTGCTGCCTCACAGCGCCAGAGACCCGGGTTCAACTCCCGCCTCAGGCGACTCTCTGTGTGGAGTTTGCACATTCTCCCCGTGTCTGCGTGGGTTTCCTCCGGGTACTCCGGTTTCCTCCCACGGTCCAAAAATGTGCAGGTTAGGTGAATTGGCCATGCTAAATTGCCAGTAGTGTTAGGTGAAGGGGTAAATGTAGGGGTATGGGTCTGGGTGGTATACGCTTCAGCGGGTCGGTGTGGACTTGTTGGGCCGAAGGGCCTGTTTCCACACTGTAACTAATCTAATCTAATCTACTTGTTGAAGTTCATTCCACACAAACTGCTTTCGATAAAAATCACCCCATATGTCTTTTTAAAATTCTTTTCCTCTCACGTTAAAAATATGCTCCCTAGTCTTGAAATGTATATAACTTCTTTCATAATGACACTTAGAATCTCTAAACGCTTAATTTTCTTTATCGGCAATCAAGGAATAATTGTCGTGAGTCACGCTATCCTTCCTTCCAAACTTCTGGTGGAACGTGCTTCAGCTGCACCATTGTGACAGTTTTACAATGCGTTTTCATTCCTGATGCCAAGATTGTCTGTCAGCTGCACGGTTATGGGGGTGAATTGTGAAGATTCATCATCATCCACAGCAGCAGACCGTGTCAGTGGATTCAAATCCTGGAGCTCCCTCTCTCTCAGTACCTACACCACATGGACTGCAGCAGTTTGATAATCCAACTCACCAGCACCTCCTCAGAGGTCAATTAGTGATGAGCAATAATGCTGATCTTCCCAACGGTGCATGTGGTTCAGTCCAACCTGATCTCATCTCTATTTCTACCTATGTTGACTGAAAAGAGAGAACTATATAATCCTTGATATTTTCTGCAAGTGACAGAGGAAATCGATGCTGAAAATGAATAAGCAATACCTAAGTAATGTACCATATGTCTCAGAGATTTATCTGTAAAGATTCTGGTAGACAAAAAGGGTATTAGAGTGAGCATGAAACAGCACTAATTTCACCTTGATTAGGGAAGCACAGAGCATAACATGTATTTTATGAGCTTGAGTAATCACTTTGGAAGTTAAAATCCTGTTCCAGCTTTGGGACAATGGAACAAAACAGCACATGCCTGCCATTAGTGCCTGTTTAGTTTGTATGCTTTTCTGACTTTGGTGATGTCTTCATTTCTGAGCCAGAAATTTATAGGCTCATGTCTCGTTTCAGAATCTCAGCCTAAAAACTGGGATGTTGTCTGCCTGGGGTTGAAGGAATGCTACATCGTCCCAGTCCACAAGTTCTTTTGGACTTGTTTACCATTTGTTTCCTCATAAGATTTAGGATTTGTGGTGATATTTTAGGGAGTGGCATTTTCTGTGAAAATTGCCTTTTTATGTTGTCTTTTTGAGAAGATTCAAAACCTGTTCGGGTGACACGTAAGAAGGGGAGCACAGTGTTTCCTTCATGTTCTGGATAATATTCTTCTCTGGAATCCCAGTGAACACCACATCTTTAGAGTTGAGGAGACTTCCATATACAGTGCTTGGTTTCTGAAATCCAGAGGACTGACCAATTGAATGTATTTTTTTACTCCTCTGGAGAAGATTAGCTGACTCAGTGTAGCAACTTCTCCAATTGCTCTTCCTGTTTGGGGAGGAGGTATGGAAAAAAAATAAATTTGGACAGATATTGCATCCGTCTCAAAGTAGAAGACACAAAAGCATCCCAAGAATGGAGGAAATTAAAAAGACAAAAGGAAGGGTGGAACTTAAAACAATCTGATCACTGGAGGAAAAAAGAAACTCTTGGAAAGCTGAAGGGAACTGAAGGCCCCAGGCCTGACAACCTGGATCATAAGAGTTTCTATGAAATAGTGGAAGTAATTTTTCAAAATTCTCTTGATTCTTAAAAGTACCTCGTGGATTGTAAAGCCACAAAAGTATGCCCTCTAGTCAAGAAAAGA
The DNA here is from genome assembly GCF_037043375.1 of Chiloscyllium plagiosum. Classification (NCBI taxonomy): domain Eukaryota; kingdom Metazoa; phylum Chordata; class Chondrichthyes; order Orectolobiformes; family Hemiscylliidae; genus Chiloscyllium; species Chiloscyllium plagiosum. Next base: position 33,285,837 of record NW_028270167.1, on the reverse strand, counting down.
GGGAGAGAGAAAACAGGAAATGATGATAGGCAAGCCAGCTTGCTGTGGCGTCATTGGCAAAATGCTGGAATCCAATATCAAAGAAGTAGTAGCAGGATGTTTAGTGGATCATTATGTAATCAGGTGGAGTTGACATGGTTTTGTGAAAAGAAAATTTTATTTCTCAAATTTATTAGGGTTTTTTAAGCATGGAACAAACAGGGTGGATAAAAGGGACCCAGTGAATGTACAGTAGTGTATTTACATTTCCAAAAGGCATTCAGTAAGGTGCTATGTGAAAGGTGTATTATGGTAGATAAGAGCTCAGGGTGTCGGGGATAACATGTTAACATGGTAGAGGCTAATTAAGTTACAGGAAACAAAGGGACAGAGGGAGGATAAAAATGACTCATTTTTCAGGCTAGCAAACCATAACTAGTGGTGTGTCACAGGAATGACTACAATTACAGCAATTTTTAACACTCCATACCTCTTCCATTAAAGATAAACACTCCATTTGCCCTCTCAATTGTTCTCAATACCTTCATGATAATGTTTTTGTGCTTCATATATAAGAATCCCCAGATCTCCCTGTGTAGAATTCTGTAGTTTTTTTCTGTTCTAAAAAGATTTTCTATTCTTCCTACCAATGTGAGCCACTTCCTTTTTGCCCAATCCTTCAACCTTTCTCTATCCCTTTGTAGACTCTTTGTATCCTCTCAACTTCCTTCAGATCAATAGCGTATTTGGCTACAATACTGTCAGTCTCCTCATCCAAGACAACAACATAGATCTCAAATAGCTGAAGCCTCAGAATGAAAGGGAAAGTCACCATAGCCTTGTAGGGCAGCTGTCTCATCAGTGATGGTTTAACCTCTCCTCAGGCAAGGAGTGAGTTTGAAAAGGAGATTCTTCCATGGAAACCTCATCTGGTGCAGGAATTAAACCTTTGCTGTTGGTATCATACTGCATCACAAACTAACCAACTGAGTTAACTGACATCCTACGCCCCTCCCCACCCCCCCTTACCATGGGGAACCTAATCAAACGCCTTGCTAAAATCCATGTACACCACATCCACTGCTGTACCTTCATCAATGTGTTTTGTCACATCCTCAAGGCTTGTGAGACATGACCTGCCCCTCTCAAGGCCATGCTGACTATCTGTAATCAAACTATGCATTTCCAAGTAATCATAAATCCTGCCTCTCAGAATACTCTCCAATACTTTGCCCACCACAGACGTAAGACTGACTGGTCTGTAATTCCCAGGGTTACCTCTATTCCCTTTCTTCAACATGAGAATAACATTTGCTACCCTTTAATCATCTGGTACTACTCTAGTGGACAGTGAGGACACAAAGATCATCGCTAAAGGCACAGTAATCTTGACCCTTCCCATGTGATATTGAATTCAAATTTCACCATCTGCCTTAGTGTGATTTGGACCCATGTCCCCAGAACATTGACCTAGGTTTCTGCATCGGTAGCATTGTGCCATTGCCTCTCTTTCCTGACATCTAAAGGCATGGGGTCAACACCCCAGGGAAGAAACTGAGATGTTTCACCTGATATTCAGATGAGGATGTGACCCAATTTCCTCCAGCTAAACCTAGGGAAGGTTTAATGTCATTTTCTATGATTCCAGCTGCAGATTTGCCAATGATTCCTCTCCATGCACTGACCTCCGTCTTCGGGTTAAGTAAATTTTGTGCAACCTCTTGCTGACAATATTACTACTAGAATTAGAAGTGGACACACGCTCTCTAGCTCAGTGCCTAAGCTGCTGAAATTCTCTCTGCTGTATGTTTTTACATTCTGACATGACTATTCAATGCACATTTTTGTCTTGCCTCCCATTCTTCAGCTATGCCAACTTCTAACTCATCCATCACTCTGCTGATCATCACCGACCTTGCACCAGAACCTTGGGATCGCTCACAAAAACGGTATTCAGTCCAGTCCTCCACTATGCTGCTTGTTCATCCACCCATTGACCAACATGCCTCTAGCCACCCTAACTCCACATCATGGTGGTACCTCCCTCAGCCCTGCTGGTTCTGCGCCGCCTCCTTTAAGACCAAGTATTTGGCCACTTCCGCCAATGTGCTTTTGCTGCTGCTTTTCTGTTCCTGGAAAATGAAGTACTATTCGATTGCAGAATTGCTGAGTCGAGGTATTGGCAGCCTGATGTCTTATTTTTAGGTGCTGCTGTCATCAACAGGGTCTGAAGTGTCAACAGCTCTGCCAGAGTGAATGAGGGGAAGTTGCAGAATTTTGCAAATATCCTCCCTGTGCCTTCGTAATGGGAACGGTGCATGTCAAGAGGGGAGAGTTGGGATCCAGGTTTTAACCGAATCCTTGGGTCGTAAGTAATTTTGAAGAGAGATTTTTGAACATGATGCTATTTGCTTTTAAAACAGCAAGTTATTGCCAAGTAAGTGGTTGTTGTTTGTTAACACAATTCATACTGAGTTGTAACAGTACAGCATTTCTCCCCACTCAGTTCCAGTGATTCCCTTTCTCTCCTTTTTGTTGTTGGAGGCATTGATGGTTGTCAGGATGCTGGATCTAGTACCGGACATGTCAGGCTCCCTCCACTTCTTACAAGGGTGACGGTTGATGTAGTTTTTGTTAAAACGAAGAAGGGGAATTGCGTGTTGCAACTGAGTCCAATCCTGGCCTTGCTGCCCATGTTAGTGTGGGAGATGGGGTGAGCAGAGTGGTGAATGTACTGGAATGGGTGCGCTGACTGGTTTCTCCTGTTGTCTGCTTACCTACTCCCTCACCTTTCTCTTATAACCATTATCTGAAACCAAAGTAGATATTAGATGTACCTCAGGATGAAGAACGCGCAAACGTACAACTTAGCAGGTTTCAGCCATTTGGCTCCTTGAGTCGATTCCATCATTCACTAATGTCATGGCTAATCTCTTTAAATTCCACATTCCTATCTATTCCCAATAGTTGATTGTATTGCTGAATAAAAATTAAACCACCTCCACCTTATTCAATTACTCTCCCTCCATCATCTTCCGAGGCATTGCTTCAAGGTCACAGAACCCTCTGGAGAAAACATTTCTCCTCTTTGCCATCTGAAAAGGGAAGCCACTAATTCACCCACTAGAGGAAGTATCCTTTTTACCGGTCACCTTGTCAGGAGAGTTTAAGACCTTGTACATTTCAATCAAGTACTGTTTTACAATGGAAACAAGTCCAGTCTGTCCATCTTTTCCTCAAGTCAACCCCACTTGTTCCAGGTATCAACCTTGCAAGCCTCCTCTGAATTGCCTCCACTGCATTTACATCTTCTTTCAAATAAGGAGACCAAAACCATGTCCTGGATTCAAGATCTGGCCTTACCGATGTCCTGTATAACTGAAGTACAACATCCTTATTTTAATATTCAATTCCTCTCATAATTAAAGAATAGCATCTCATTTGCTTTTACTCCGATAAGAAAGAAGGTCAGAATTTCTTTTCTGAAGGGCCTGTCACAATTTCCGTGTTCTAAAATGCATTCCAGACAATAGAAAAAACAAAGCTTTGTGTCATAACATTCCTGAAGAGGTTGGTTAAAAATATCTGAAGAAGCACCCATTAAGGTATGGTCACATAGGAATGTGGCAGTCAATTTGCTGTTCACAATGTTTCACAGGTGATGATTGACCGGTAGATACTGGCTATGACAGAGGGGAGAACTTCCCCATGGTTTCTCCAAAATATGCTACCAGACCTTTCATCTGAGAGGGCAGAGAAGGTCTCAGTCTAATGCCTTATCCAAAAACATAATACTTGGACAGGGTAGTTCTGTCTTGGTACTGGACTTAGTTCAGGCCTAGATTTTGTGTTCAAGTACCTGGAGTGTCATTTGAGTGCATGACTTTCTGACTCTGACAAGAAACTGCTACAGTTCAGCTACATAGATACTGCTGTGAAGGTGAGTGAGATAAATGGCTTCTGTCACTGCTTAGGTACTGGAATGGATTGGGGGGAAAGAAATCAATTGCCATCAATTGCTGTGACCTCCTCCCTCCAGGTTTGCAAATTATTTTCATTCAAAAAGAATGATTGATTCATTCTGGTATGAGCCCTCTCCTTTGGAAGCAGTAACTCTTTTCCCCCCCACATCCTATAAAAGTATCAATTCCATTCTGTATTCTAATTACAAGCGAAGTTAAAGGTTTAGATACAAATAGCACCAGCAAAACTTGGAGCATTGTATTTACCTAATGGGATTTTAACTGGAGAGGCCCTTTACAACAAATATGTTGTAATTAGGAAAGAATAGCAAGTTTATTGCATCATTAATCCAAGTCAGAATCTGGTTGTAGAGAACAAAATATGTAATTATCTGTGAATGCTCTTAATTGGTGCCTTATGGCTAGATTTGAAAATTAAGAAATCTGGGTGGAAGTTAATTGTAGTAAGAGAGAGAGAGAGAGAAATAATATTTTTTCCTTGGAGTTTAAGGTTTTTAACTGGTCATTGTTTTTAGATTTTTTGGGGGTAATCTACACGTTAATTTCCTCTGTTTTGTTCATTATTGATATTCTTGAGTCCTTTAACAAATGTCTACGATTGCCAAAGCAAATCTTGGGACCTGAGACACTATCTAATTTCCATCCTGCTCCCTCCAGGTTTACGTTCAAACCACACAGTAGTGCATTCCTACCTGTATACAACTCCTGTAGTATCACAATGTGGTACAGTGTTCACACTCCCCTGCTCTCTTTGGCGTTAATTGTATGTCTGCTACATACTACAGAAAACCGATTTGAGTAGAAGGGGATCATGAACCTTGTGCTGCTGCAATCCAAAATAAAAGAATGCTATAAAATTGAAAACTGTAAGGAGATTATCTTTTAAGTTGTGTAATGTATAAACTTGGATTGAAGGTGCTGGTGGATGGCACAATGACTCCGTGGTTAGCACTGCTGCCTCACAGCGCCAAAGACCAGAGTTCAATCCAGCCTCAGGTGACTGGCTGTGTGGCGTTTGCAATTCTCCTCATGCTGTGTGGGTTTCCTTCAGGTGCTGCGGTTTCCTCCCACAGTCCAAAGGTGTGCAGGTTAGGTGGATTAGCCATGGAAAATGCAGGGTTACAGTGGATCTGGGTGAGATGCTCTTCAGAAGATCAGTGCAGACGCGATGGGCCGAATGGCCTGCTTCAATACTAAGGATTTCTATGATCCAAAATATTACAGGTTAGGCTCTCCAGTACTAACTGAGTTCTTCAATCTAATTTCTGGTGTGCCCTGGGATTAAACTGTTGCTGTTGTCACTATCTCAATAAAGGAAGAAATATTTGTATAAATACTTTTTCTAAACAGCGATGTTTTGATATAACGTCACAAAACTTGATATCAAACTTTTGGAGAAACTTGAAGTGCTTTTTTTTAATCTAAAAGGTTATAGAAGCAAAGTGGAAGGCCAGGCTTCCCTTGATTTTAATGAATGCCCAGCATGTGGTTTTTCAATGGGGCTGTGTGAGCACTTTCCTACTTCATTCATCAGTCTTTGGTTGATCTTGCCTGCAGCATGTTCAGCTGAGTTGGAGTGGAAATCAGCAAGAGTCCCTGCTTCTCGGTGCTCTGAGTAGCAACCACTGGAAAAGACCTGAAGACAATACTGTAATTGAATATCTTGTCTCTACCTTCCCCCATGCTCCCTCATCGTCAAATAGGTTATCAGCTTTCAAAAATGGCCGGTTGCCTGAGTTTCTGGTGGATGGTGGGACTGTTGAAAATATAACTCGTCATTCATCAGTGTCTCAATAAAGTTGTAATCCATCGTTTCGGTCGCACCTGTCATAACCTCAGCATGTTTTTAAAATTCCATAGTCAATGAAATACTTTTTGTTATTTCAATATTCTTATCTAGTAATCGCAAGGTCCGACAGACAACTCTATAAAATTCACATAGTGAGTGCCACAGGATAGCAAAAAAAATTCTGAAAAGGTTTCACCCTTTTAATTCTAAATCAAAATATTCCCCTCTCACTCTTGCCAACTCCACCCTCTATGTGACAGAAGGCTGGACTTGCAGCCATCAAAAAGTGTACCACATGATTTTGAAGCATGTCCACCTTACATTGATAGATATTTGCTGATGATGAGATATAAATAATCTCCGGCAAAATTTTTCCTGGCTGGGGCTCAGTCGCATCACATTTGATTGAGTGTTCTGCATGTTCAAAGTTGTTCCTTATTGATTTGAAAGGGACCTTGCCATTGAGAGCCCTAACATTTGGCCATTATTTCTGTTTCATCAAGTTTAATTTCTGCTCTTTAGTGGGTTTAGTTTGGTAATTCATGATGTAAAGGCCGATGGCCTGCACAATGTATCTCCTCGCTCCCTTCAGTAAACTCTAGTTTTGTCCTCAAGCAGGATAAATCCAACTACACCATCAGTCTAGTTTCGATCAGCAGTAAAGTGATAGAAGTTGTCATCAACAGTGCGACCAAACAGCTGTTCAGCAATAACCTGCTCAGTGACGCCAAGTTTGGGCTCTGCCAGGGCTACTCAGCTCCTGACCTCATTATAGCCTTGGTTCAAACGTGGACAAAAGAGCTGAATTTCAGCAGGTGAGAATAACTACCCCTGACATCAAGGCCACATATAACTGATGGTGTCTTGGAGGGTTTCATGGTGGTTCAGTGTTTAGCACTGCATCCTCACAGTGCCAGGGCCCCACGTTTGATTCCAACCTTGGGGGACTGTCTGTGTGGAGTTTGCACATTCTCCCTGCATCTGCGTGGGTTTACTCAGATGCTCTGGTTTTCTCCCACAATCGAAGAAAGTGCAGGTCAGGTGAATTGGCCAAGCTAAATTGCCCATAGTGTTCAGGGATGTGTAGGTTAGGTGCATTAGTCAGGGGTAAATTAGGATAATAGGGGAGGGGAATGGGTCTGTGTGTGCAACTTTTCGCAGGTTTGGTGTGGACTTGGGGCCGAAGGCCCGTTTTCCACTCTGTAGGGATTCTATGGTTCGAGGAGTGCTAGAAAAACTGGAATCGATCCAAATCGGGGCAAATGTTTGCTAGAATGCAGCCATACCTCACACACAAGAAGATCATCATGGTTGTTGAAGGTCAATGTTCCATTTTTGCAGGATTTCTTTAGGGTAGTGTCCTAGTCCAACTGCCTTCAGCTGCTTCATCAATAACCTTCCCTCCATCATAAGGTCAGGTTGACCAGAAACTCAACTGGACTCACTACATAAATACAGTGGCGACTAGAGCAGGTCAGAGACAAGGAATACTGCAGCACGGACCTCCCGCTAGCTGTCCAATGGGCAGGATTAACCCCCACGATGGCTCAAAAAGATTTCACTCAAAGTCTTTAAGGAGCTCCAAATTTCTGAGCTTCCAAATCAAATAATAATAAAAATGAAAGAGAAACATTAGAGTTGTTAACAGTAGAAGACATGCAAGAGAAATATTATAAGAAGAAAGGGGTTGGATCTATGTAGATTGATTTAAGGCTGAACTTTCCATGAAATACTGTCCACAGATTACTCCAGTAAACTTTGTTCTATCATGATTGATGAGTGGAGCTCACTTTCATCAATTTCAGAAAAAACAGCAACTTTATTGCCTTCTTTGTGGATGAAGATCGGTATAGCTGGGAATCATTGGAACATAATATTGAAAAGAAACAGCACTTTTAAAAATGGCTGCTGAGTGAAAAAGGAATAATTCACTTCCTGATTCCCCCAAAGCCTGTCCATCACCTGCAAAGCACAAGTCAGGACTGTGATGAAATACTTCTCATTTGCCTGGATGGGTGCAGTTCCAACAACACTCAAGAGGCTTGACACATTCCAGGATGAGATGAAAAGTGTGGAGCAGGTCAGGCAGCATCTGAGGAGCAGGAGAATAGATGTTTTGAGCATAAGCCTTTCATCAGCAATGTCGGAGGAGGGAGGGCAGGGGGCTGAGAGATAACGGACAAAGCAGCCAGCTTGACTTGGTCCACACTTTAAGCAACCATTCCCTCACCACTGATGCTCAGTAGCAGCAGTGTGTGCTATATACAAGGTGTGCTGCAGAAATGTACCCAAGATTCTCAGACAACACCTTCCAAACACCTGACCATTTTCCATCTTGAAAGACGGGGCAGCAGATCCATAGGAACACCATCATCTGCACATTTCCCTCCAAACCAATTACCATCCTGACTTGGAAATATATCACCATTCCTTCACTGTTGCTGGGTCAAAATCCTGAAACTCCTTCCCTACAATCTCTCCGTCAATGTCAGCAAAACGAAGGACCTGGTCATTGACTTCAAGAAGCAAAGTAGAGCGCATGTCCCTGATTTTATCAATGGAGCTGAGGTAGAGATGGTCGAGAACTTCAAGCCCCTGGGAGCAATGATCGCCAATGATTTGTTCTGGTCCATCCGATTCGATGCTACAGAGAAGAAAGCACACCAATGACTCTATGTCCTCAGGAGGCTAAGGAAATTTGGTATGTCCCCAAGGATTCTTACTAATTTTTAGAAATGCACCATAGAAAGCATCCTATTTGGATTAATCACTGTCATATGGCAACTGCCCTTCCCAAGACTGCAAAACACTAGAGTTGCGAACACAGCCCAGTCCATCACACAAACCAAGGGAAAAAGTGAGGTCTGCAGATGCTGGAGATCAGAGCTGAAAATGTGTTGCTGGAAAAGCGCAGCAGGTCGATTCTCCTGTTCTCTGGATGCTGCCTGACCTGCTGCGCTTTTCCAGCAACACATCACACAAACCAGCCTTACATCCATTGATTCCATCTATACTTTCCACTGTCTCGGGAAAGCAACCAAAATAATCAAAGAACCTTCCCAACCTCTTCTGTAAGGCAGAAGATATAAAAGTTCGAAAAACGTATGAATAGATTCAAGAACAGCTCTTCCCAAGGCACAGTGGTTCGCACTGCTGCCTCACAGCGCCAGAGACCCGGGTTCAATTCCCCCCACAGGCAACTGTCTGTGTGGAGTTTGCACATTCTCCCCGTGTCTGCATGGGTTTCCTTCCACAGTCCAAAGATGTGCAGGTTAGGGTGAATGGGCCAGGCTAAATTGCCCATAGTGTTAGGCGAAGGGGTAAATGTAGGGAATGGGTCTTCTGAGGGTCAGTGTGGGCTTGTTGGGCTGAAGGGCCTGTTTCCACACTGTAAGTAATCTAATCTAAGTAATCTAATCTAATCACTGTTATCAGATTTTTGAAAAGACCTCTTAAACGTTAATTCTAGTCTCTCTCTCTGCAACACTGTATTCTGCGCTCTGTTGTGCCACATTGTACCATACTAAGTGCATCAATCTGCCTGGATAGCATGCAAAACAACACTGTTCACTGTATCTTGATATATGTGACAAAAAAATCAATCAATCAATAAATCCAAGGGCATTATGGGTCAATCTAGTGCATATGGCCTGCAGTGGTTAAACAAGGCAGCTCACCACTGCTTTTTCAAGTATAACTAAGGACAGTGAATAAATGCTGGCCCAGCCAGAGATGTACACAAGAGAATACTAAAAGTTGAAGATGCAACTGTGTAATCAGAAATCATGTTTGGGTTAATTATGATACTCAAGTTGAGAATGGATTGATTCGTCAGGGAATAGGAGTGACATTTGTAGTTGTGACGGATGATAATGGTTTCACTCTTCCCAATAGTTAATTGGAGGGAACTTTTGCTCATTCAGTAATAAGTTTCAGATATGCAATCTGATATCTTGAGCATGGTGATGAAGATGTGAGAGATGATTGGAGAAACTCAACTGGTCTGACAGTATCTGTGGAAAGAGAAATAGAGTTAATGTCTGGGTCCAGTATGACTACTTCAGAGTGTGGTTGAAGGTACAGTTGCATGCTATATGTGAAAAGGGATGATAACATTGGAAAGCATCATGTAGATGAGGAATAGAAGGGGGTTAAGGTTCATTGTTGGTGGGGGAGGGGTTCCACCAACAATAATGGCACAATTAGGAAACAAAACCATTCCAAGTGAACCTGTGGCTATGATTAGATAGATAAGAATGGAAATAATCAGTTTGTTCAAAAGAAAAATTGCATGTTAATTTAGACCCCTCAAATAGTTTTTTTTTGCAAGTCAATTCTGACTGAAGTCAAATTGCTTTAAAATAGAGTCTGATGTCGATAATGAAACATTACAACTCTGGAAGTGCTAATTACTGCAAAGGTAGTAATTGATTTAGGCTCCATAATAAATGGAATTCTTTACTTGAACCTGTTTACAGTCTGAAACGTGAGAATACATTTTAAGCTTGTTTGAGAACTGATAGATCAATGTGTTGAATTGTACAAGCGTAAATATCTTGCACCATTTTACATGTAACGATCTGATATGATTTTCATCACTTCTGCCTTGCCCCCCGCACCCCACCTGATTTTATAATGGTTCAGGCCACGTGCTAAACCGTTGCCAATAAAGGGTCCACTGAGGTTGGTTATTTGACATTAATCCAGTTCGTTGACAGTGTCAAAATTCATCAACTTTCTCAGAATTGACCTGGTTAATAATTATAAATTGAGGAGAAAGTGAGGTCTGCAGATGCTGGAGATCAGAGCTGAAAATGTGTTGCTGGAAAAGCACAGCAGGTCAGGCAGCATCCAGGGAACAGGAGAATCGACGTTTCGGGCATAAGCCCTTCTTCAGGAATCCTGAAGATTCCTGAAGAAGGGCTTATGCCCGAAATGTCGATTCTCCTGTTCCCTGGATGCTGCCTGACCTGCTGTGCTTTTCCAGCAACACATTTTCAGCTAATAATTATAAATTATTTGGTTACGTATCCTGTTCTACTGTGTGGAGCTGTGCCAACATGGAAACATATTCATATCATTCAGCAAAGGATGCCCAGGAATTTGATCAAGGGTGAAAATTGAATGTGAAAGTAAACTAACTTGAAATATCAAAACACATTTTTAAAAGTTTCTATGACTTGCTGTAAAAGGAGATGTGAATAAAATGTTAGCCCTTTAAAAGCAGGGATGGCTGACATTACAATGGGAATTAACAAATGTGAGTGACATTAAACAAATATTTTGCTTCTCTACACAAAGACAGAAATGTCGGAAATAGTGGGAAACCAGTAATCTAATTAGATTAGAGTACTTACAGTGTGGAAACAGGCTCTTCGGCCCAACAAGTCCACACCGACCCGCCGAAGCGCAACCCACCTGTACCCTTACATTTACCCTATACCTAACACTACAGGCAATTTAGCATGGCCAATTCACCTGACCTGCACATCTTTGGACTGTGGGAGGAAACCAGAGCACCCTAATGATGGTTAGGAGCCTAATGTAATCAATATTAGTAAAATATTGGAGAAATTAATGGACCTGGAAGCCAGCAAATCCCCTGCCCTTTGAAGTGGACACCACTTCGACTGGGGCAACACATCCATCCTAGGACAAACCAAACAGAGACACGCATGAGAATTCCTAGAAGCATGGCATTCCAACCGGAACTCTATCAACACACGCATCGAGTTAGATCCCATCTACCACCCCCTGAGAAAAATAACAGGAAATGACATCGCCACAGGAAATGACATCACCATAAGAAATGATATCACCAACCCAAAGAAACCCAAACATAGAAAGCAGGAATTATCAGCAGTGCTTCGCCCGGAGGCCCACTGAAGATGTTGCCTAGTATGGTGACAAAACGTCTGGAAATGAACCTTCCAGCTCAGCGAGCAAACCTAAATCCATAATTCCTCATTCCTGATGAAGGACTTATGCCTGAAACGTCGACACTCCTTCTCGGATGCTGCCTGACCTGCTGTGCTTTTCCAGCACTACACTCTTGACTCTGACCTCCAGCATCTGCAGTTCCTCCCTTTCTCCTAGGTAGCAAATATAACCCTGCTGTTCACAAAAGGAGAGTAAGAGAGAAACAGTGAATTATATGCTAGTTAACTTGACATCAATGATCAGGAAAATGCTGGAATCTGTTTTTCGTACTATGGTAACAGGGCACTTAGAAACTCAAAATACGATTGGGCAGATGCAAGAGATTTTATGAGGAGAAAATGGTGTTATCAAATCTTTTTGAGGTTTTTGAAGTTGACTGGTGGAGTGGATAAGTGAGATCAAATGTGTAAATATTTATGTAAATACAAATATTCAGGTTTTCAGGCACCTTTTAATAAATTGACATGAGAGGTTATAAGACTAGATGGAGATTGATTAATTAATAGGGTTAATACATTAACATGGATTGAGCATTGGTTAATGGTAGATATAAAGAGTGGAATAAATAGATGATTTTCAGGCTGACAGATTGTAACAAGAGGGCTGCTTAAACAAGCTGCTAATTAGACGTGGAAATCGACAAATAGAAAGTTGGAGTTTGGCCATACAAAACTAGGCGGGAAACTAAGATCTGAGAAGAATGAAAAGTGGGTTGGAAAGGAGTATAATCCAGATAAGTGAGTGGAGAGAAAATGGCTTCTGGAGGATGATGGGGAGAAATGTAAAATTATCCATTTTGTAGGATGAACAGAAGTCTGTTTTTAAATAGTGATTGTCGAACACATTGGTAATCAGTGAGATTTGACTCTTGTCATACACAAATTGCAGAAAATTAACGTGCAGGTATGTTGAATAATGGAAAGGGAATTGCGTATTATACCTTTACTGCAGAGAGCTGGAGTATTGCAAGGCAGTTTTACTGTAATTATGTTGGTGAGATCAGGGCTGAGCACTGTGTACAGATTTGGTCTCTTTGCCTAAGGAAGCTTACATTTGCGTGAATGGGGCTACAAAGGTACATGAGATTATTGAAAAAGCTGTTTTAATGAAGAGAGATTGAGTAGAATAGGAAGATACTTTCTCGAGCCTAGAAGATTGAGAGGTGATCTCATTATAAAGATTTCTCATGGATTGACAGGATAGATGCTGAGGTACAATTTGCTTTGGCTGCAGAACAAGGGATTATAATCTCAGAATTGTATATACAGTACTCCATTATTTTCCTTTCTTTATGTATTGTGAGCTAAGGTGGGAAGATACTGCTCTGAATGCACAGACTGTAAAGATATGCTTGCAGTTTTAAAGATCATGTTTATTCTAGCACATTGGGTCGTATATGCAATGTTGTCTTTTCCTGGAACCGTGAGAGCAAAGGCAGACAGAATGGAGCCAAAGGTTTCTGAACTAAGGCGGTTAACAACAATGTTTTGATTGGCTCCTGCCCATGATTTGTCTGGGGGAAGCAGCAATCTAGCCTGTAAAGAGGAAACATCAAAAATCTACCCCTCACACCATCCCTGTTTAGAGATGTACCAGAAAATCTCTCATTACAGTTATAACTAGAAAGCAAAATACAGTGGATGCTGGAAATCCGAAACACACAGAGAAAACTGAAGAAACTTAACAGGCCCGGGAGCAACTGTGGAGCGAGAAAAACAGAGTTAATATTTCTAGTCTGGTATGACTCTTCTTCAACCTGCTGAGAATCCCCTGCTTTCTATGTGTTTGTTTCCCATCACAACCAGCTGGCTTCCTCTCCACTTCCAGTGGAAATCCCCTGTTGAAGAAGGAATAAAATATCTCTAGAGACATCGGAAAGAGGAACTTTTAACCAGTGAGTGGTGTGCCACCAACCTTGTGTCAACATCAAAGTACTGTATTAAAAAGAAACAAAAAGAAAGCAACTGAATGAATTCTGGCATCTGGATTGGTGCTATCAAACTGTGCTCTTTTCCACCCTTTATATCCATGCATTGTCTGTCTAATGTGTCTGCCTGGATGTGAATGGGGAATTTAAGAAGGAGCAGAGTTTTTAAAATTGTGTGGAGTTGTAAATTAGCAAATAGGAAATATGAATTGTTATTGGTTAAAGGTAATTTGTACATAAATTACCGTGCTGCCCACGGCATGGTAGCACAGTGGTTAGCACTGCTGCTTCACAGCGCCAGAGACCCGGGTTCAATTCCCGCCTCAGGCGACTCTCTGTGTGGAGTTTGCACATTCTCCCCGTGTCTGCGTGGGTTTCCTCCGGGTGCTCCGGTTTCCTCCCACAATCCAAAAATGTGCAGGGGTTAGGTGAATTGGCCATGCTAAATTGCCCGTAGTGTTAGGTGAAGGGGTAAATGTAGGAGAATGGGTCTGGGTGGGTTACGCTTCGGCGGGTCGGTGTGGATTTGTTGGGCCGAAGGGCCTGTTTCCACACTGTAAGTAATCTAATAAATGAATTGTTACTTTCTCAAACACGTAAACCTGGTGAGCATTGTCTTTTAACCTGAGTTTGTTAGTCAGGTAATTTAAGATTGCTGGATAGCTTGACTGCATTTTCCATATTTGTGATAACTGTAGGAACAGAGGGAATTGATTTCTAGTGCATTACTCCATTTGTCAGGACATGATAAGGTGTCAGTCATTTATGTATGAGGGGAGGAATGATTTCTCCATCCAGTGGACAGTATTCTCTTTCTCAGATAGTTCAATATGTTCAATTTTGAAAGTATTCAAGACAGATCAGTCCGTCTTTTTCTTAGATATTACAAAAAAAGGAAGTATGGTAAGAAAGAAGAGTTAATGTTCTGGAAGGCCGGCCTGATCAAATTAAATGATTGAAAAGGCTTGAGTGGGCAATTGGATCTTTATAATAGAAAAGTAACAACCCAATTTCATTTAACCTGTTTCTTTGAGCTGAATCAGTTGAGACCATAAAATGTAGGAGCAGAAGTAGGCCATTCAGCCCATCAAATCTGCTCTTCTATTCAATGAGATTATGGTTGATAATAATCCTCAACTGCACTTCTTCTGTCTTTTTCCCTTAATCCTTGATGCCCATGCTGATTAAAAATGACTATCTCAGCCTTGAATATACAGAATGGCCCAGTCTCAACAGCCTTCTGTTGTCACGAATTCTATCAATTCATAACTCTCTGAGAGAATAACTTCCTTTTCATATTTCTCTTAAATGGTGTGACCCTTTAGTCTGAGATTATAACCTCCAGTCTTAGACACTCCTACAAGGAGAAACAATCTTTCCTCATCTACATTAAGTTCTCTCAGAATCATGTATGTTTCATTAAGATCGACTTTCATTCTTGAGGATTGACCCTCAGGTCAAACTTGGTCTCTGAGTAAGAAAGGCCAACATGTCACTGAACTCCAGTGCTAATGCACATTGAAGACTATACTTGAGGTAACAAGAATTCTCACTCTATTTCATATTACATCTCACCAGAACTGGTTTGTACTTGCTAGTGTTGGATGTCTTGTGGAGGGTGATGGGCATATATTAAACAAGTGAAGATTGACCGACTGTTTCGAAAGTTGGAATCCCTTGTGATTCTTCTTAAAATTTACTTTTTTTTAAAAAAAGGTATTGTTAGTTCCATGATATAACTCCACCTTATCTTTATATTGTCTGTTGGTATCGCTGCTGAACAATGCATTCCACTTATCCCAGCATTCCCTTGCTTCCAATCAAAGGCTTCTTAACCTGAAGTTACCTTGATTCTACTCCTTTGGAATTCCATCTCTGAAATATTTTGTACGATTGAAAATCTTCTTATAAACTCACTTGTCCAATGAAACTTTCTTCACTCCTCTAGATATCTCCCTTTTCCCTAGGTGCACATTTCCTTTAAGGGATCCTTGGAGTAGTTGGCTGAAGTTGCTATCATTTTGGGCATTTTCTTTGCGTTGTCCATACTGGAGGCCCTTTTGAATGACTAGTTAAGTTTACCGCAATGTCACCTTGTATTTCCACAGATGTACCAGAGGAGAACTTGAAGCTTTCTTTAGCATATTACACTTCACGGGGGAATCTGCATTGTAAGTAATTTCTTTACTTAATGCCACATGTCTCTGAGGCCTTTGAAACATGCTGATCAATTGGAAGAATGGCAACAGAAGTATTCTTGAGTGTCATGCGTAGGGTTGCCAACTCTGGTTGAAGTTTTTCCTGGATATTTCATCATGTGATGAACAAGCTCCGTTCCCTAAACTCCTGCTTTTGGTGTCCATCCTTGTTGCGCTGTGTTCTGATTAAAATGCAAACAGACCCTTACTTGATTGAGTGAATCACACAAACAACTGTTTAGCCTATTTTCAAATGTTTTTATAAACAGTAAGCAAAGTAGTACGTAGTAGATGGGAAAAGTCCATTCTTTGGCACTTCTGTGCAAATTCTCCCAGTTGCTTGCAACATAGAATATAATTGTGCAACATTTACAGCATAGAAGAGGACAATTAGGCCTTTCTTATCTGCATTGATTCTGTAATAGAATAGGTCAGCTTATCACATTTTCCCAGCTCTTTCCCTATGCCTCTACTTTTATTTCTCTCTTTAGATTTTTATCCAATTCTTTTTGAAAGCCATGACCTAATCTGTCCCTACCACACTCTTGAACAGTGCATTCCAGATCCTGACCACACTCTACATAAAATTAAGTTTTCTCATGGCATGGTGGTTCTTTGTTGCTCTGTTAATATTGGTGCTGTATAGTTCTTGACCCTTCCATTAATGGGAACAGTTTGTTTCTATCTGCTCTTCTTAAATCACTCATAATTGTGAACACATTTATTAGTCTCTTTATAAGGAGAATAATCCCCAGCAACTACAATCTTAAATATATTATTCAAGTACCCCATCCTGTGGACCATTCTAAGATCTTCTGCCTAAAGCCTTCACCATCTAAGTGTGCTGGCAGAATCAGACACCGTACCCTAGAAAACCATTTTTTAATTCCTGGAGTTGCCAGGGTAATTCTGGAGAGTTGGCAGCCCTGGTCAAGAGTTGAACATATTTGAGGGTTAGAAAGGCAAATACTGTTTTGAATCTTTGCATGAACAAGAGCAAAGTGTTGGGTACACAAGTTATCATTGCGCATTACTTTCTTGTATATTCCTTTGTTCTGAAATCTATTAAGGAAGAGTAGGATAAGTCAGCCCACAATGCTCAAACTTTGAAGATCTTGTGTTATGACTCAGTTTTGGTATACCTTGAATGCCTTGTTGACACTGTGAAATTTCTCTCTATGGATGTGTGCTGTTGTAAAGGGCCCTTGTTCACATGTCAATGTGGTGAAGCCTTTAATCAGTTGCCAATCACACTCTCTATCGCTGGAAAAGGAGAAGAGCATTTGGATTGGAAAGATGCGAATGTTTAATTTGTTTGAACAAGGTTTTGTATTGTATTGAAGTAGACTACATTTCATTCTGTGTCTTGTTGCTTTTTGATTGATTCCTTTTGCCTGGAATGAATATTCTAAAGTCTACACAAGAATTTTGCTGTAAGTTGACAAATAGTGGATTTGTTTTATATTTTTATCTTTAGAAGGTTTGCAGATTCTTGAAGTGTGATATTTCCACTGGCTAGAATTTTCGTGGTTGTTGAATAATGAAGTACTAAACTGAGATAAAGACAGACAAATACAAGCAATTAGCATATGACTGTGTGGCTTGGTGAGAGTGAAGGCCATTAATCTGCTGTTGAAATGTTTCTATGGGTATGGCTCACCAAACTAAAGAGTTAAGTGCTGCGGGTGATGGAATCCTTACTCCACTGTTAAGATTGTCACACATTGAGATGATTTAGAGAACTGTATGAATTCATGTAAAACTCCGTTATCTCACTTTTTCGATTAGAATCAATCTAAACATCATGGCATAGACAGAGAACACAGGGGGCTAACACCTTCAACATATTGTCTAGCTATCACCATTGTTAACAGCTAACCCGAGAATGCAACTTTTTAAAAAAGGTTTTGTGATTTACACATGAAAGGAGTGAAACTATCATGGTATTCAAACAGATGAAAGACTTAACAATCAATTTTTCAATGTATAATTTCAGTTACATCACACTGTAAATTTTTGCTATAAATTCTGTGTGTTAGGATTGAGTGCTCCACTATCACCTGATGAAGGAGCGATGCTCCGAAAGCTAGTGTGCTTCCAATTAAACCTGTTGGACTATAACCTGGTGTTGTGTGATTTTTAACTTTGTACACATTGAGATGATTTTGTCAGCAGAGCCACTTTCTCGATCTATTCTTCTCTGATAGGCAGGAGACTCTGAATAAATATATCAGTGCCGACAGCCTCCATTATTTCTGGCAACATATCAACACTGTATGTGTGAAGTCCCCACAGTCATCAATATAGTCCAGCAGCTAGATATGAGCCAAATGAATGCTTATCTTTGCTTTGCTTTGGATTCTGCATAGTAAGATAAATAAAGGGGGGACCAAGGTGTTTCATATGTATTGTGGACAGGGAAGGAAAGGGATATACTGGCAATTGGAGGGTGTGTGCTGGTGTCAGGTAGTGGAAGGCAGTAGAATGTTGGTTTATTGTGAAAATTCCCAGCACAATCTGTTTCTCACACCAGAAATGCTTCCAAGTTGAAGTGGGAAGTGGAGGAATATCGTTTCTAATTAAAGCATGACCAGATATGAATGATCAGACATCGTTTTATACTGCTATTGTTGTAGCAGAAGTAGGCCATTCAGCACTTTGAGATTTCTCTTCCATTCAGTGGCTGACTTCGTAATCCTTAACTCCACTTTCCTGCCTTATTACCATAAACCTTGATTCCCTTTACTGATTTAAAAATCTGTCTATCTCAACCTTGAACATACTTAATAACTCAGCTTCGATAGCCTCCTATGATAAAGAATTCCACGGATTCACTACTGTCTGAGAGAAAAATTTCGGCTTCATCTCTGTCTTAAATGGGTGACCCCTTATTTGGGATTATGCCCTTTTGGTCTACCATGACAAATCCCACAAGAATCATGTGTTTTAATAAGATCTCCTTTCATTCTTCTAATCTTAAATGAGTGCAAGCTCAACATCTCCTCATCAGAAACTCCTTCCATATCCAGAATTTAAATGCTCTATTATTGCATTCTTTAGAATAATCTACAATATTTTCCCAATGACAAACATTCAGCTAACTGGTCTTTGGTTTTTTTTTGTGTATTGGCAATTCTCCAACACTCTGAGACTTCTCCAAGATTTAAGCATGCTTGAAAAATTACTGCCTGTGCATTCACTATCTCTATATCTACTTCCTTTAAGATCCTCGGATGCAGCCCATCAGGTCCAGGGGACTCAGCAGCCTTTAGCCACACCAGTTTCCATAGCACTTTTTCTGTAGTGATAGTTTTTTCCATCCCTCCCCTGTTTTGCCCCTTGATTGTTTAGTATTAATGCCTTCTACCGTGAAGACAGATGCAGAATATTTATTCAACTCGCTTGCCGTTTTCTGTTTCCCCATCATTGCTTTTCCAGCTTCAATCTCAAAAGGCCTATGTTCACTTTGTATTCCATCTTCCTTTTGACATATTTAAAGGCGATTTTCATGCTAACCATTTTGATGTGTCTGGATAGTTTACACTGAAAGTTCTTGTTTTAACTTTCTCGTCCTCAGAGTCATAGAGTTCTGCAGCACAGAGACAGGCCCTTTGGCTCAAATAGTCCATGCTAATTTTTCCAATCTGTATGAAAATTAAAGTTAGCTATAGTTAATATATCAACTTTTTTTACACGTCCTTATCCCTTGATTTTTTTTCAATGCCCTACAGTATGGCTCTTGATAGGGGGCCTACAGATTACACCAACCAGTATTTTGTTTTCTTCCCCTTGTCATTCCTTATTTGCATCTTCTGATTCAATATCATTTCTTGTTCCTTATTCCATTTCGTACTTACTTTTTAAAATGTTTATATGTTCTGTGCCTTCCTGTTTCACTCTGGGAATTCAAATAGTATCCTCGTAATACTGCCATGTCCTTCAACTTCGTAAGCGTATATTGCCTTCTCCGAAACCCCCCTGCCCCAGATTCATTTGAAGCCCTCTCTACAGCCCTATTTATTCCACTTGCAGGGACATTAGTCTCAGCACGGTCCACGTGAAGCCCCAGCCACAAAAACAGCTCCAATATCCGGTGAACTGCAACCCATTCCTCCCAGACCAATATTTCAGCCTTAACTCCTTGTTTTTTTATTAAAATGATGAGTAAACGTTACTGTGCTGAAACAAAGACTTCAAAATGCAAAAATGTTACCATCCTAAAGATGTGCTCGAATGAGTCAAACAGCCTAGTCTTGCCCTTGGTCCTTATGTTTTTGTGCAGTTTTGTCAATGTACTTCTCTGGATAGATGGAGACAGTTGAGTCAAGATTAGGGTAGTGCTGCAAAAGCAGAGCAGGTCAGGCAGCATCTGAGGAGCAGGAAATTGAAAAGCCCTGCTCCTTGGATGCTGCCTGACCTGCTGCGCTTTTCCAGTACCACTCTAGTCTTGACTCTGATCTCCAGGACCTGCAGTGCTCACTTTCACCTAGATGGAGAGAGTTGACCCTGTGAAGACCTGAGAACTGATTTGTGCCTATACCTATTAGGGAGGGACCATAGGGACTTGGTAAGAAAGGGTGGAATTAGAAATTGAATAAAGTAATGGCCAATTTATCCAAAATAAGTTAATGTGTTAAATTAACTTTTACTTTTTAAAAAATGCACATAGGTCATTTATTAACCTTATTAAGATTTAAGAAACAATTTATTGTTTGCTTTAATAAATTGTGCAAATTTTGAAACTGCAATTTAAAATTAGCAACAACAGAAGGTGATCTGACTAGTTGAGTTCGGGCTGTGCGCTTGATGCTGCTGCTGAAATCAAAGATGAAATGTTTGATTAAAATTGTTGATTTTGGTGTATTTACAGGACCTTGCCATTTCATCCGAAGGTTAGACGGGTTAGGATGTTCATTGAGCACATATTTTAGCCTGACAATTATTTGAATACAGAGACAGTGTTACACTGTCAGAGCTGCCAGCTTTTAGATGAGTCCTATTTACTCGCCAAGGTTTGAACAAGGACCCCATTGCATTTGTGAAGGAGATCCCAGGGACTGTTCCCTCAATGCACTGCTCAGGATTAATCAGAATAACTAAAACCGATCGTTTGGTCAGCTAAACATTGTCATTTTGCTGATGTGCATTTGCATCGCAATAGTAGCTGCACTTCAAAATGCACTTCACCAGCCATTTAGCTCTTTGGAATGTCATCAAGAATGTGTGAAGAATCCAATCAATGCTAGCTCTTAAATCAGTCTTATTATTGAAACATTATTTACAGAAGATCGAGATCAAATAGATGTCAACGAATATAATTAACCTTCTCACCTGATTTAACATTTGAGTTCTCGTATTTGAGGGATGATGGTGCTGTGTAATGGAACACTTTAATATCCAGTACCATCATTGAACCCTCTTGGGTCAGGTACACTTAATTGTAACATTTCTATTTCCCATAACAGCTGTCTCTTTTTCCTAACAGAGCGAAAAGGCTAGTCACATCCAGCTTTTTTTGTTATATATTGGGGAAAGCTGTCAGTTAAGCAAATTCAGGACCAGGATATGTGCTGGGGTAGAATCCCAGTGAGTTGTACTCGGCCCTATTCCATCTGTTTTGAAGACGGGGGTTGGGGGGATGTGGTTTAGACTAAGAGAGGAGAGTTTCTGAGGTGCCTTTCTTGCTATTGCAGTATATGAGCCCTTGGATATTGTTTGCTGTGAATCAATGGGAATGGTTTCAACACCACTGCAGAAACAGATTGGTCTTTATAGTATCAGAATCCCCATTTCTCAGCCAGATGACCAGGATGAGGTAAGTTTTGCGGATGGTGGAGTTATTAAAAGTCATAGAGAACATGGCAGCAGCCTCCTATCCACAAGCATTTTGCTCTTTTTAAGATGATCAATTTTGTGAAGTTTGGGTGCCTCACTGTGGAGAGGTAAGATATTTGATCAAGATATTTAAACTGGGTTCCCAGTGCACAATTGGGAGAGCAGTTTAATTTTGACAGTCAGTGTTGGGGTTTCCCAGAGTTTGGAAAACCTGACATTAAAGGTTAGCCAGGAAGCATTTCAGGTGAGTTTAGGCAGGACAGCAGGCGTAGTTAGTTCCCATCCTTGGTCACTGTGCACCCATACCTTAATAGCTTGTTTATTTCTATTTACATCATCAATTCATCTAACTTATTAGTAGTGCTTTGGGTATTCAGATATAGTGCCTTTGATTTGAACTATTTACTATTTTTCTCTGTCATGAATACTCTATTATCACAATTGGGGGGTTATTTATTCATTGGCTGAATGGTTGGTTTACAGTACAGCATGATGCCAACAGCATGAGTTCAATTCCTACGCTGGCTGAGGTCAACATGAATGTTCCACCTTCTCAGACTCTCACTTTGCCTGAGACATGGAGTCCTTCAGCTTAAACTACCACCAATTGTTTCTGTCTCTTTTAGGGTGCACGGTGGCTCAATGGTTAGCACTGCTGCCTCACAGCGCCAGGGACCTGGGTTTGATTCCAGCCTCGGGCGACTATCTGTGTGGAGTTTGCACATTCTCCCTGTGTCTACGTGGGTTTTCTCTGGGTGCTCCAGTTTCCTTCCACAGACCAAAGATGTACAGGTTAAGTAAATTGGCCAAGCTAAATTACCCAACATGTTCAGGGATGTGTAGGTTAGGTACATTAGTCAGGGGTAAATGTAGAGGAAAAGGGTAGGGGAATGGGTTTTCGGAGGGTTGGTGTGGACTTGTTGGGCTGAAGGGCCTGTTTTCACACTGTAGGAATTCTATGATTCTAATGATAGAGCAGCCCTGAGCCCATGGCAACTTGACCTTTATTGTGACCACCATTAAACTTTCTGGCCTTGTTGACATAGAATTTTACCTAAATTTTTACACAAACCTTGACTTTTCTCTTCAGATTTATAGATTTACCTTCCCAGTTGTGAGGGGATTTTCTAGCATAGGGATGCAGTTATATTGGAGCAGGACTAAACCATTCTGCCGCTCAAGTCTGCTCCACCATTGTGGATCATGGACGAGTATCTCCAGCAATATGATGATGTCATTAGCAATTGGAATCTTATCAATTGTAAGAACCATATCCTTTAAGTTTTGTGGTTTTTAAAACTGGCTTTTGTCAATTGAAATGAGAAAGAACTGCTCTGAACTGGTAACTGTATGGTTTGAAAACACGTAACCTGACACCCATGGCAATTGTAGTGTTTGACCAAGCAGTAAATGACAAATTGTAGCCAAGGGGTTGTGTGTTCCAT
The DNA here is from genome assembly GCF_037043375.1 of Chiloscyllium plagiosum. Lineage (NCBI taxonomy): Eukaryota > Metazoa > Chordata > Chondrichthyes > Orectolobiformes > Hemiscylliidae > Chiloscyllium > Chiloscyllium plagiosum. The sequence goes on along the minus strand of NW_028270167.1, from coordinate 33,262,741 downwards.
CTTGCCTCTTTGTTCTCTGCAGTCAAAACGCACTTTAAACCTGAAGGAAAACCTTTGCCTTTTGCAAATCAATGGAAACATTCAGAAGCCAGGAAGGAATTTTCAAATCAGCAAGAACCAACTGAACAGAATTTGTAGACAAAGGCCATTGAACTGTCTTTCCAGTTTGATCTCTGTTCATCTTTGTTCCCTGTCTGCATGTCTGTCCACTGTGGGTGTTTAAAGGGAGTCAGAAAGGGCATGACAGTGCTATATGCGGATGGTTTATCCCCACTTACCGGTAGGTGTAACAGACCTGCACCTGGTCTGTGCTTACTATCAACATCTGAAAATCTGAAAATCAGGTAAATTGGGTAATTTTGTGTTCTTATATTAAAACTTTTAACTTCTGGGACAACTCTGGGAATAGTAGGGCTTGGTTTGAGTGCTGTAACCCAGTGCGTCATGACGCCTGAATGATTGAACTGTCAGCTGCTGTGAGTTCCCGAAGCCACCAGATTCTCAACTTTCCAGTAGTTGGAGCAGTGCTACCCCAGCCTTATCCCACTGTGCCCCCACCTTGGCGCTTCACTGTTGCTGAGACTGCAGACTTGTACGAGAAGGAGGGAGGGTGCAAGCGTGGGAGGAAACAGCTGTTTAATCCGTAAGTTAAGAACACCTGCCTTCTCAATGTATTCTTAAGGCCTGGATTCAAGTCTTCAAGATTTAGCATTTGGGTTGCAGCAACAGTTTTATTTAAAAAGTGAAATACTAAGGGGCTTTGCAATTGTTGGCACTTGGTTGGAACTCCATGGCAGCTGTAGCTACTTGGAGGTTATGATCCTAAAATTTTGGCTGGTCACCCCTCTTGTGTCGTGAGCAATAGTTTGGAATGACCTGATGTTGAGTACACTCTGTTCGTAGTTTCATAGTCATAGGAGCAGGAGTAGGCCATTTGGCCCGTCGAGCTTGCTCTACCATTCACTAAGATCATGGCTAATCTATTCATTGTCTCAGCTCCTTCTACCTGCATTATTCCCATACCCCTTAATTCCCTGACCATGCAAAAACCCATCCAACTGTGTCTTGAATATATTTAGTGAAGCTGCCTCTACTGCTTCCTTGGGTAGAGAATTCCATAGATTCACTACTCTATAGAGTATTCCATAGATTCCGCCTCATCTCTGTCCAAAATCTTCTCCCCCTAATCTTGAGACCATGTTCCCTAGTCCTAATCTCACCCACCAGTGGAAATTACATGCCGGCCTCTATCTTATCTATCCCTGTCATAATTTTATATGTTTCTGGATGGTCCCCTCTATTCTTCTAAATTCTAGCGAGTACAGTCCCAGGCAGCTCAATCTCTCCTCACTGGGTAACCCCCTCATCTCCAGAGTCAACCTAGTGAACCTACTCTACCTCCAAAGCCAGTATATCCTTCCTCAAGTAAGCAGACCAGAATGCACACAATACTCCAGGTGCAACTTCGCCAACACCTTGTACAATTGCAGCAGAACCTCCCTGCTCTTAAATTTAATCCCTCTAGTAATGACAGCCAGTACTCTGTTTGACTTCCTGATTACCTATTGCACCTGCAAATCAATTTTTAGTGATTCATGTACGAGCACTCTGAAGTCCCTCTGCACAACAGCGTGCTGCAATCTGCCACCATTTAAGTAATACTCTGACCTACTAACTTAACTTCCAAAGTGGATAACCTCACATTTACCATCCATCTGCCAGACCCTTGTCCACTCACTTAACCTGTCTAAATCTCTCTTCAGACCCTCCACATCCTCTGCACAGTTTGCCTTTCCACTCAATTTATGTCAAATGTTACACCCTGTCTCCTCTTCCAAATCATTTATGTATATCATGAATAGTTGCGGGCCCAATACTGACCCCTGCGGCGCCCCACTCACCACTGATCTCCAACCAGGGAAGCACCCATTTATTCCAACTCTCAGCTTTCTGTTGGTTAACCAGTCCTCTCTTCATGCTAGTACATTCCCTGCAACTCCTTGCATTCTTAACTTATGGATGAGTCTTTTATGCAGCACCTTATCGAACACCTTCTGGAAATCCAAGTATACAATGTTCACCTGTTCCTCTCCATCCACTGCAGTTGTTATATCCTCAAAGAACTCCACTAAGTGTGTCAAACATGGCCTTCCCTTCCTGAATCCATGCTGCGTCTGCCTGATGGAGCCTTGACATTCATGTTGCAATTCGTGGTTGCACTCTGTGCATCAATTTCAGTCTCAATCCACAATGTAAACACTGCAATGGTGTTTTAATGGCTCAGAAATGTATTTGAAATGTTCATAAATATTGCTCAGAAAGCTTGATCGTAGGGCAGCACAGGTGGCTCAGTGGTTAGCACTATTGCTTCACAGAACCAGGGTCCCGGGTTCAATTCTATCCTCGGGTGAATGTCTATGTGGAGTTTGCACATTCTCCCCATGTCTGTCTCCGGGTGCTCTGGTTTCCTGCCAAAGTCCAAAGATGTTCGGTTAGGTGGGTTGTGGTGTTACAGCGATAGGGACGGGTCTGGGTGGTTTGGATTGGTTTAGACGTGATGGATGGAAAAGCCTGGTTTCACACTGTCGGGATCCTTTGGTCTTCTGGACCCAATCAAATGTGAAAGCACTCTGATAGGAATATGCAAGAAAAACAAATATTGAGGCCATTGACTGCCAAGATATTTGGATGTTAATGTACAATGGCAATGCTATAAAATGAAACGTACTGAAAATACTCCAGTCAGGCAGAGCTCATGTTTCTGGTCAGTGACTTCACGTTGAAATCGCAAAAGATATAGAGATAACAGTAATGAAGAAAGTGCAATGGCAAGGAAAGCATAAAGTGAATATCTTGGAGAGTGGAAAGCAGAGCAGGTTGAATGACAAAGTAGGTGATGTTGAAAGCCAAGATAGTGGGAAGAGGAAAAACAAAAACCAAAAGAAGATGTAGAGAAGAAATAAAAGTAACGCCTCTGATAACCCAACTATATACCATTGAAAGTATTAAATCCTTTTTGTTTGATTTCTTTGCACCATTGCTCAGTGGTGATCAAACATTTCACTTACAATCTGACAGGGGGTGGAAGAATCATCCTCCATTTAGTAAATGAACTATACTTTGCCATTTTCAAGATGATAAATTCCAGAAGCAGTCGATGTCTGTGCAATGTTGATGCATGCAGTGTGTGTTGCTTACTATCAGAATGGCTTTTGGTCTGACTGAATACTCAGAAAACCAGGAGACTACTGTTGATGCCCAAATAATGATCAGTGCCATCCTAGAGGCATTTAGCTGTAATCGCATCAGATTCTGTGGCATTGCAAGAGACAAATTGGCTGTTGATTTTTCATTTTAGTTTTCTATTTATTGTTGACTTTGTGTGGTTGATGTCTCATCTTGTCTCATTTTGACTCATCTTGTCGCTCGCTCTTGCTTTCGCTCTCGCTCTTTTCCCATGTGTCCCTTTCATCCTTCCCTCCTGCCTAAGACAATAGAGCAGATGTGAGAGTTGTCAGACTGCACTGTTACCCAGTAGTCGTCGTCTATGTGTTGTCAATAATCAGGTTTCCCATAAGACATAGGAGTGGAAGTAAGGCCATTTGGCCCATCAAATGGGCGGCACGGTGGCACAGTGGTTAGCACTGTTGCCTCACAGTGCTAACCACTGTGGCAGGTTCAATTCCCACCTCAGATGACTGACTGTGAGGAGTTTGCACATTCTCCCCATGTCTGCGTGGGTTTCCTCCAGGTGCTCCGGTTTCCTCTCACAGTCCAAAGATATGCAGGTTAGGTGAATTGGCCATGCTAAATTGCCCGTAGTGTTAGGTGAAGGGGTAAATGTAGGTGAATGGGTCTGGGTGGGTTGTGCTTCGGCGGATTGGTGTGGACTTGTTGGGCCGAAGGGCCTGTTTCCACACTGTAAGTAATCTAAGTACACCAACTGTCCTGTGTCAAGATTGGCAATTGATGACATCCACTGCATTTCATAGGGGAAAAACAATTAACTTTTGCCTTAACTATAATTTTCTGAAGTTCCATAGATTTGGATATCATTACTTTGGCAACTTGCATGTATCCCTCCTCCTAATTAAGAAGGATGTGTAAGAAAAACCAAGGAATAATGGATCAGTTAGCATCTGTTGTCAGGAAGGTATTATTGACTGTAATCAAGGATAGAATAACCATTTAGTTAGAGTCGGCAGTGTAGATTTGCAAATATATACACTTCCAGAAGACATTGCATCAAGCACTTCACAAACGATTGTTAGCTAAAGTTGAAATTCTTGATGTTGAATGCGAATTACTTACCTGATTCACAAGTTGGCTGAGACAAGTTAGGGATAATATGGAGTGCCTTTAACCAACCTGTTTGGAGACATTACATCACTCCTCCAGGATTTTAACCCAGATCTTTCAGCTCACATGTAAGGATGCTACCACGAGACCCCCCCCCCCCAGTAGGGATAATTGACAGCTAGTTCAATTGACAGATTTTGACTAGTGATGGCTTACAAGAATCTGTGTTAGGACCTAAATTATTCTTTGTATCCAAATAAGAGGTTAACAAACAAGGTAGTTGCCTCTGTGCCTCATTTAGATCCTTCAGCAAAGAAGCACAACGTTCATCTCGGGCTGAAAGATAATGGGACATCAAGTTCCCTCTGCTGCTTTCACCATCCATCATCCCAAGTGAACCTACATCTGCAGGTGCTTCAAATTGGGATGCACACACGGAGCGTCTTTGCTTATTCAGACATTGCTGCATTTTTGTTCCAAGAAACTCTCCAGAGAAAGTATATTCCTGTCAGGATGAAAGGGAAGGCTGGTAGGTATAGGGAATGCTGGATGACTAAAGAAACTGAGGGTTTGGTTAAGAAAAAGAAGGAAGCATATGTCATGTATAGGCAGGATTGATCGAGTGAATCCTTAGAGTATAAAGAAAGTCAGAGTATACTTAAGAGGGAAATCAGGAGGGCAAAACGGGGACATGAGATAGTTTTGGCAAATAGAATTAAGGAGAATCCAAAGGATTTTTATAAATATATTAAGGACAAAAGGGTAATTAGGGAGAGAATACGGCCCTTTTCCTGAAGAAGGGCTTATGCCCGAAACGTCGATTCTCCTGTTCCTTGGATGCTGCCTGACCTGCTGCGCTTTTCCAGCAACACATTTTCAGCTCTGATCTCCAGCATCTGCAGACCTCACTTTCTCCCTTCAAAGATCAGCAAGGCGGCGTTTGTGTGGAGCCACAGAAAATGGGGGAGATACTAAATAAATATTTTGCATCAGTATTTAATGTGGAAAAGGATATGGAAGATATAGACTGTAGGGAAATAGATGGTGACATCTTGAAAATGTCCACATTACAGAGGAGGAAGTGCTGGATGTCTTGAAACGGTTAAAGGTGGATAAATCCCCAGGACCTGATCACGTGTACCCGAGAACTCTGTGGGGAAACTAGAGAAGTGATTGCTGAGCCTCTTGCTGAGATAGTTGTATCATTGATAGTCACAGGTGAGGTGCCGGAAGACTGGAGGTTGGCAAACGTGGTGCCACTATTTAAGAAGGGTGGTGAGGACAAGCCAGAGAACTATAGACCGGTGAGCCTGACCTCAGTGGTGGGCAAGTTGTTGTAGGGAATCCTGAGGGACAGGATGTACATGTATTTGGAAAGGCAAGGACTGATTCAGGATAGTCAACATGGCTTTGTGCGTGGGAAATCATGTCTCAAAAACTTGATTGAGTTTTTTGAAGAAGTAACAAAGAAGATTGATGAGGGCAGAGCAGTAGATGTGATCTATATGGACTTCAGTAAGGCATTCGACAAGGTTCCCCATGGGAGACTGATTAGCAAGGTTAGATCTCATGTAATACAGGGAGAACTAGCCATTTGGATACAGAACTGGCTCAAAGGTAGAAGACAGAGGGTGGTGGTGGAGGGTTGTTTTTCAGACTGGAGGCCTGTGACCAGTGGAGTGCCACAAGGATTGGTGCTGGGTCCTCTATTTTTTGTCATTTACATAAATGATTTGGATGCGAGCATAAGAGGTACAGTTAGTAAGTTTGCAGATGACACCAAACCTGGAGGTGTAGTGGACAGTGAAGAGGGTTGCCTCAGATTACAACAGGATCTGGACCAGATGTTCCAATGGACTAAGAGGTGGCAGGTGGAGTTTAATTCAGATAAATGCGAGGTGCTGCATTTTGGGAAAGTAAATCTTAGCAGGACTTATACACTTAATGGTAAGGTCCTAGGGAGTGTTACTGAACAAAGAGACCTTGGAGTGCAGCTTCATAGCTCCTTGAAAGTGGAGTCGCAGGTAGATAGGATATCCCTAGGATAGTGAAGAAGGTGTTTGGTATGCTTTCCTTTATTGGTCAGAGTATTGAATATGGGAGTTGGGAGGTCATGTTGCGGCTGTACAGGACATTGGTTAGGCCGCTGTTGGAATATTGCATGCAATTCTGGTCTCCTTCCTATCGGAAAAATGTTGTGAAACTTGAAAGAGTTCAGAAAAGATTTACAAGGATGTTGCCAGGGTTGGAGGATCTGAGCTACAGGGAGAGGCTGAACAGGATTGGGCTGTTTTCCCTGGAGCGTCAGAGGCTGAGGGGTGACCTTATAGAGGTTTACAAAATTATAAGGGGCATGGATAGGATAAATTGACAAAGTCCTTTCCCTGTGGTTGGGGAGTCCAGAACTAGAGGGCATAGGTTTAGGGTGAGAGGGGAAAGATATAAAAGAGACCTAAGGGGCAACTTTTTCACACAGAGGGTGGTAGGTGTATGGAATGAGCTGCCAGAGGATGTGGTGGAGGCTGGTACAATTGCAACATTTAAGAGGCATTTGGATGGGTATATGAATAGGAAGGGTTTGGAGGGATATGGGCCGGGTGCTGTCAGGTGGGACTAGATTGGGTTGGGATATCTGGTCGGCATGGACGGGTTGGACCAAAGGGGCTGTTTCCATGCTGTGCATCTCTATGACTCTATGACAAGGGCTATATCAGGCCAAAGACAAGTTATATACCCATGTACAATTAAGGAAGTTTATGCAGAATGGATGAGGGATGCTTCATTCTTCTGTCCCCCACACGAGCTTTCTCTGAATGGGAAGACATTCTATGAGTATTCAGAAACAGTGGCAGGTTGGTCATATAAATATTGGAATGAGAGTGTCTACCTCTGAATGTAACCCAAACGGGTGTTTCTAGTACTTAGGCAACTCCGTCAGCTAAGGGACCAAGAACCGCTGAAATCCAGTTTACCTGACTCACCCACCACCATTTCCATTGTGATAACTTAGAGTTCTTTTCTTTTAATCCTTCTGATCTATCCCCTACCTGACCTTAGTCTTGTCTGACCAGTCTGATGTTTCTCTGCCAATCTTCCATTTTCCTGACCCTGACCCTTGCCAAGGCGCACAGTAGAATAGAACAATCTCCCCTGACCCTGGCCCTGCCTCCTAGTGAATACTCAGCCCATTGCCTCCAAAACTAAGGCAATTCTACTCTTGAATCCCTTTACTCAGTTGCTTAGTGAGTTTCCCATCAGGGATGCAATAGCAAACGCTGTTCTGTGGTGTTCTGCAGAATTAGTTAAATGTTGATTTTATAAAAGTTTTTCATCCATTTCAGCACCTCCAACATCTGGTTTGAGTTGGCTTAAAACCCTTCAATTAGAATCTATTTTGCAGTCATTTTGGCTTTTAGTCACCGTTGTGTTTTTTTGTCTGTTCGGGATCATATGCTGGAGTCTATTCATGCGAACCTTTTTTAACGTTGTGCTTAATTGACTAATGGTCCCAAACAGAGATCTTAATTTGAAACCTCACGAGTTACTGTTTGCATCTTTTTGAGTCAGCAAGTGAATTTAAAATCTTCAGTTTCTTTCAAGGTGGCCTCTGTTTTGCAGAGAGAGAAACTACAGATATTCATGGGGAATATAATTTTTCATTCAATGTCTCATCAGAGCAGGACTTGGACCTTTTCCAAAATTCCTTTGTGGAAGCAATTCTGTAATTTCATCTGGGACAATAAAGTGAATTCTGCTGCTACATATGGTGTCCATCTCAATGTATGGATACTCACAGTCGACTAGTGTTAAACATTATTGAAATGGAGGAGAACCTCTGGTACTAACAGCAGTTTGTTTTCTCTTATGATCACTGCTGACCAAGGCAAATGGATTAATTAATATCATACAAAAAACTTGGTTTTAACCAGCATCTTATGAATTAGCACTTGATTAAAAAAATAACTGGCAAAAATTATACACCTCAAATACTGCAGAGTTTGCTGTATTATTCTGACCAATTTTTTTATAGCTTTTAATTTATTTACCTCAATGTAAGTTGTGGACCAGACCAAAACCCTGCAAAATACATTAAGAAGGTAGCCTATTTCTTATGTTAAAGGCAAGTTGCATTCCAGATGCAATTTGATTGGTCAAACTACCAGCCGTGAAGCAAATCACACTTTATTCATACACCACAGTTAAACTAGAAATAAAGAAAGAATTGGGATAACTTAAGTCTATTGGAAAACATAACAGAATAATAGATCATTTAACTACTAAGCGTAACTGTTTCAATTTAGTAACATCCCATAAACACACCTTTGGCAAAGGCAAATTCAGTAAAATACATTGTCTCACATGCAATTCTAGCAGCGGGAAGAGAATCTCCCATTTTTAGCTGTTCACATGAAGAGGATAACAGCTTCCACATCCAGCTTCAGGACCCCAGCAACTGCTGATGAAAGCTAAAGCTAAAAATCCTGGTTCTGTGGGACCTTGACCTACACTCGGGCTGCTTTTATTATCCCAACGACTAAAAAAAATCAAGGTCTCACAGACTGTTTACTTTATTGGCTTTGGAGCAGACTGCGTGTTATCTCTGTCTCAATCTTTCTTTAAAAAAAACAGGACAAAATGCATTTCTTAAAGCTATAGTATCATCACAAAATATGCTTATTGTTCTATCAAAAGGCCATATTGAATATCAATGGTTGGTTCAATTTCAAGTTAATTTCTTCTCAAATACTGTGATATACGAGTCGTCAGTTGAGGGAGTAAGTAAGAGAGCTGTCTGCTGGTAATTTTATTTATGGCAAAGCTGCATTATTATAGAAGTGATTTATGCTGTAAATAAAGTCTAACAGTAATGTGTATACCCTCGTGTTATGTTTCTGATACTTAGTGTTTATGTTGATTGTGTGGATCTATGGATTATCCGGAAAATTTGATTGATAACCGCGCTCCTAATCCCATAGGTGCTGGATAATAAAAAGTTTACTGATAATAAAAATACAACTGGGAAATATCTATTAATATAAAATTATATTAATGTATAGAATATTTTATATTGTGTAAAATATTACACTTCATACATGTAAAACCACAGAGCGTGCAGATCTTGGATCATGTAGTGAGAGAAGAAAGACTATATGCAAGACTGTTGTATGACTATCCTGTGGATGGCAAAGAGATTTCATGCTCCATGTTTCAGGTGAGAGAGCCGTTGTCAGAACTGGAGTATCTCAGTTTGTTGCTACTGAATTTTATTATTCCTCATATTTTCTTTCCCAGGCAGAAAACCCAGGTCTAAGAAAATATCAAATAGCAGGCTGTAGACCGCTGTAGGGCAGCATGGCCCCTCAAGCTTGCCCTGTCATTCAGCAAACTCACAGCTAATCTTCAAGCACAATTGCACTTTCCTGCCTTATCCACATATCTCTTAATTCCCTTAACGTCTCCACCTTGAGTATGCTCGGGGACGGAGATAACAAATTTCAAAGATTCAAAACTGAGTAAAGAAATTTCTCTTCATCTCATTGCTACTTTATTGTAAGCTGTGATCCACTCATTCTAGCCTTACCAGCCTGGGGGCAACAACCTCTTAATGTCTACACTGTTAAATCCTTTCAGAATATTGTATGTTATAATGAGATTACCTCTCAATACAGGCGCAGTTTACTCGATCTCCCCTCTCAGGTCAACTGTTTCGTCCTAGGGATCAATCTAGCGAACCTTCCTTGCATAATCTCAATCAATGGCTACCACTCTGTTGGTAACTCTCTGCTTTCCTTTGAAATGGTGATGTGAGGTCTTTTAAATCTAACCATGTTGACAGATGGAGCTCAGGTTTAATGCTTCATCCAATAGACAGCATGTCCCATTTCCTGATGATAGGCTCTTCGATTCTGCAGCTCCTGGGATGCTGCCTGACCTGCTGTGCTTTTCCAGCACCCTGGTTTTGACTCTGAACACCAGCGTCTGCAGTCCTCACTTTCTCCCTGTCCCACACTGTGACATTCTCAAAACATCATTCCAGAAGATCTGTCTGGATTCCATGCTCAAGATTCTGCACTGAGATTTCAATCCATCTCTTCAGTTCATGGTGACCTGACCTCCTGGTTTTGACACCGTATGTGCAAGATTGTTGTATGATAATCTTGTGGATGGCAAAGAAGTTTCATGTTCAGTGGGAATTTCCATGGTTGGGCATTTATTTTGTGCTGAAAATGTGTTGCTGGAAAAGCGCAGCAGGTCAGGCAGCATCCAGGGAACAGGAGAATCGACGTTTCGGGCATAAGCCCTTCTTCAGGAATGAGGGCTTATTCCTGAAGAAGGGCTTATGCCCGAAACGTCGATTCTCCTGTTCCCTGGATGCTGCCTGACCTGCTGCGCTTTTCCAGCAACACATTTTCGGCTCTGATCTCCAGCATCTGCAGACCTCACTTTCTCCTCATTTATTTTGTGCTCCCTTGTTGATTGTAATGATATGTACCTAGCTTTGGTGATCGGTTTTGATATGACTGTTCTTTTGATATTTTGAGATGGAATGATGTAACCAGTGGAATGCCACAAAGATCATTCTTAATGGCCTCAGTACTTACTAGCCGTATCAATGACTTGGAGGAGGATTAAAATGTAGTGCATCTGGATTTGCTGACAATACAAAAATAGGTGGGAAGGCATTTTGTGATGAGGTCATTGAGTTGATGCAGCAACGTACGAGGAAAGGAAGCACTTTGGGAAGAAGAATCAGAAGCTAGATTATGAATTAAATAGTGAGAGAGACTACAAAGGTGAGATCTAAATGTTCCTGTGCATGTATCACAAATCCTGAGATACAGCAGGTCATGAAGAAGACAAATTGAGTTTTAGCCTTTATCGCGGAGTGGGGTTGGAAATTAAAATTAGGGAGGTCTTGTTACAACTGTATGTTGGCGAGGCTGCACCTGGAGTAATGTGTACTGTTTTGGTTGTGTTTAAGATAGGATTGTGTGGGGGAACAAAGAGATTCACCAGGTTGATTATAGAATGTGTTGTGTTAACAAGAATGGCTAAACAAGTTGTGCCCTTTAAGTGTTCAACGAGGCGTTATCTAGATTTTTGATATATTGGGAAGTTGAAGGCGATGCAGAGCTGGCATCAAAGAAGTTGAGGCCTGGGGCAGAGTAGCATGATCTTGTTGTTGATTGACAGGGTAGGTTTGAGGGGTTGAATGGCTTAATCCTGCTCCCATTGTGTTCTTATGAGACTGTTTTCACCAGAGCCTCTGTCCTGTTACAGCAATATATTATCTTGGCTTCTGATGAAACTATTGTTCACATTACTGGTTTCCTGTATGTCACATTTCTCCACTCTTTCTATGGCAGGATTACTTTCGTGGCGCGGGCACGGATTTTGATTTCCAAATAGTGTATGGCTGTTACATGTTTTGTTGCTCTGGTGTTGAAGATTCTGTGTCACACTATTGCAGGCACTGATTCCATAATCAGTTATTGCTCCTGACTCCTATCCTATGCTTAGGGTAATAATACAGATCCACCTCTTCTTAAAACCCTTCAGTAATACAAGCTCACTGTTTGATTATTCGGTAAATCCTCGCTCTCGACTTTATGACTAAAATAGCACAGCGTCTTGTACACAGCACATGACCTAGGCTTATTGATGTAGTTTGATGGAATAAAGCAATCTCTACAATTTGAAAAGTCCTACAGAATAGATTGTACCTTGCATCTATATTTTTGCAAATATATGTTTTTAGGTTGAATCTTCATGCAAGTTTTATATCCATTATCTTTTTTCCTGAAACCTGTTTCTATGGAAACTGGTTACAGCCTCTGTACAGTAACCTAGAATATGCAGTGCAGTAACAAACCATTCAGTTCAACGTGTCTGTTCCAAGTTTCTGCTTCACTTGCACCTTCAACCATCCCTCTTCGTCTAATCCAGTCTTATATTCCTTTCTTTTATTGAACTTCTCTTTAAATACTGTACATCCGTACTATTGCCCCAGCAACTGCTTGTGCTCCAGAATTCCACGATCATTCTTCGTGCTATAGAAGTGTTTTCAAAATTTGCTTTTCATTTTATTTGTTACTATCTTACAATTATAGCACTAAACATTGTATGGCATGTATCCCATCCAACTTGGAATCTCAATGGTCTCTACTGCTTTTCATTCATTCCCAATTGACGCAGCCCCATCCCCTTAATCCCACTGTTTACAATCCCAATGGATTATGTCTCATCTTCTGGATTCTCTTTGTATCCAACTGCAATGCATGTAGTCTCAGGTCCATAGACCCACCTCCTGGAGTCCCATTGTATACAATTCTAACTAGCTGCACCCGATTCCCTGGGCTTCCATTGTATAGGATCTCTTATACATTTTCTCACTGCTATTGTAGACATTTTCTCACCAGTGTACAATGTGGTCTTCAGATATTTTGCTTCTTGTTGCTTGTTAAACTGAATTGAGTCAAATTTCATCCAGTGATGGAGAAATACCATTGCACTCTGTGTAGGATGTTTACTTTACATGGTCTGGTTTTGTTTGGATTGAGCAACTCAGTAACTGACTTTGCAGGATGTGCTCTGAAGCCCCGTTAGTGGACATTTATATTCTAGAAACATGCCTCTATTATCTTCTCAAAACTGCAACTGTTTTTGTGTCGGCAGTCTGTTCAGGTGTACGAGATACCAATCCTCTGGTATCCCAAAATATCTACACGTGCCTTTTCAACAAAGGGACGGGCTAGCAATCGGGAGCGATAATGTATTTTTAAAGGCAAGCTTTCTCAGCTGGAATTTTTTTAAACTTCACTTAAGCATATCTGGCTGGGCCAGCATTTATTGCCCATCTCTAGCTGCCCTTGAGAAGGTGGTGGTGAGCTGCTTTCTTGAACCACTTCAGTCCACTTGCTGTGGGTTGACCCACAATGCCCTTAGGGAGGCAATTCCAGGATTCTGATGCAGTGATAGTGAAGGAATGGTGACTGTCTTGAAGGGAAACTTGTAGGTGGTGGTGCTATCCTGTATCGGCTGTTCTTGTCCTTCTAGATGGACGTGTCATGGGTTTGGAAAGTGCTGTCTAAGAATCTTTGGCAAATATCTGTAGTGCATCTTGGAGACGGTACACACTGCTACTACAGAGCATTGGTGATGGAGTGAGTAGATGTTTGTGGATCTAGTGCTTTGTTCTGGATGATGTCCAGCTTCTTCAGTGTTATTGGAGCTATAGTTATCCAGGGATGTGGGAGTATTCCATTACACACCACTGACTGTGTTTTGTAGAAAGTATTTAGGCTTTGGGGAGTCAAGAGATGAGTTACTTGTTGCACTATTCCCAGGCTGTGACCTGCCTTTGGTAACCACTGTTTATATGATGTGACCAGTTGAGTTTCTGGTCAGTGGTAACCCCCAGGATTTAGACAGTAGTGGATTCAATCGTGTACAGTTGTAGTTGCCCCTGAGAGGAAGATGCAAATGTGTTGGGAAAGGTGCAGAAGTAATTCTCAAAAATAGTTCCAGGAATGTGAAACTTCAGTGATAGTTTGTTGAACTTGTTCTCCTTGCAGCGAAGACAGCTGAAAGCAGATTTGATACAGAGTTTCAAAGTCATGAGTGGTTGGTTGGAGTAGATAAGGAGAGCTGCTCCCGCATGTAAAGAGAAAAGAATGATAGAATGTAGATTATATAGTGATGCACAAATAAAGCAAGGGTAATGTAAGAAAAAAGCTTTTTCACACATTGGGTAGGTATTAGCTGGTTTGTGATGCAGAATGATGCCAACAGCCTGGGTTCAATTTCTGCACCAGCTGAGGTCCCCATGAGGGTCTGCCTTCTTAACCTTATCCCTTTACACGGGGCTTGGTGAGCCTTGGGTTAAACTCACCACCAGTCATCACTCTCTGATCAGAGCAGCCCTATGGTCCTCTGGGATTATGGCGAGTACTAGTTATCAGATATGGAATGCACTCCCTAGAATTGTGGCGGAGCAAGGTTCAATTGCAACATTCAGGTGGTGATTATTTGGATTGAAATGGTGCGCAGGGGTAGAGGGAGTAAGGGTGCGCAGGGGTATAGGGAGTAAGCAGGAGATTGACAATAGGGGATAGAACCAGAGCAGGCATGATGGTCTGAATAACCTCCTTCTGCACTGTAACAATTCTGTGATTCTCCAGCTCATCCCATGTTCCCTCTGTGGGTACTGAGCACACTGTCATTGCATAACTAACTCAGCACGGATGAAGAAACCTTAGTTAAAATTGAAATAATTGGAAAGATCACTCAAAGTCTGCAACAGTGTTGTATACCACATCCCTTGACAAGAAGATAAAAACAGTTTCAAACTCAATTTTAATAATAAAGCCGTGCTTGAGTTTCCACTGGACAATCCGTCAACGTTGTAGCTTAGCAGTTGATTCCCTGATACGGTGCTAGTCTGTCAAGAATCAGGGTCGTTTTGCTACCATTTCCTTATACACTCACTGGAACATATACGAGGGAAGGGTCAAATGACAATTGCTGCAGTACTGAAGCTAATTTACATGAAAACCCATTTCACATTTAAGCACAATCATTTGTAGCAAGACTGCACACACAGGACTAAATGAGTCTTGCTAGCTGCAATAATACTCATTCGGACATTGGCGACCCTAATCAGCTGCTGGATCAACTTTTAATATTTTTTGGATGAAATCATCAAATCCTGTTTTTCATTAAAATTAGAGGGTTCTATATTAATATCCCAACTGCACGCTCAAATACCCTGCCTGCTAAGACTGCTGCTTTGAAAACATTAAGCTCTGCCAATACAAGGCGAGGAATCCAAAATTGAAGTTATTTTCTGTTCATATTTTGCAACTTTATTAAAGAGTTACTGAGGAGGTTTGAAATGAAGTTTGAATTTGATGCTGGCTTTATGGAGCCTCACATACTTAACTCTTGTGGTTGGAGACAGAGTTTACAGATTACGACAGCCAATAAGGAAAATTAAAATTAAGAACTCCTCTACTCTCTGCACTTCGTAGACCCAAGTTTCTTTTGAATGAAGTAGAAATGACTTGTATAGCACCCCACCCAATAGATGTCTGTCAAACGCAGACATGCTGTATCAGCAAACTTTTGATGAAGCTGAGGTTAAATGTCTGAAACTCACACGTATTCTACAATATAATTAATTACTGAAGAATCTAAGTGTCTGAAACACTGAAGTCATAATTAATCCATTATGGCTGCTTCAGAGCACAGGAATTGCTGTAGCCTATTGAACCCCTCATTCCTGCTCTGCCATTCATGGCTGATCTGCAGCTCAACTTCATTAATGTGTCTTTAATCCATAATTCTTGTTTTTTTTTTATCTTTTTCTAAAAGAAAACTGCCGATCTTAGTTTTGCTCTCCCCTTATATTCAAAATTGCATTTCAAGTCCGACATCTTGTGTCACCAAGATTGCTGTCATTGACACGTAATGTCTCATCATTTCTGCTATCTACATCACTATTCAGACTTTAATCACCTTAATTCTACTTTTGTTTTGGGGGAAAAGAGATGTGCTGTCAAAGCTTTCTATCTTGTACTCTTCAGGACATTATTGCAAGAATATCAAATCTCCAATGAATCATTATTGGAATCTCCAATGAATCATGTACAAAAAGAAGGTGCTGATTGGTTAACAAATGCATTCTCCATGGCAACATCTCAAATGATCAGAGACCACTTGCTAACCAATCATTACCATCTTCTCATGCAGTAAGTTGTTGTTGCTTTGAAATTCAGCATTTGTGCAATTCTGACCTGACAAATGCAAATTGAAAAATTTCAACATTAAGTATCCTACTTCTCTGGAAATATTTTTATTTTTCTTTTAAAATCCTGTTGCCAATACCCACCCTGACTCCTCCATGTACTCCGTCTAGTGCCAGGTTAATTTGCCCATCAGATCTGTCAATTTTTACCTGCGGTGTTTCTCTGTTTACCTCTTAAAATCTATTCATGGCCTCAACCACTCCACTCAGGTGATTTCCTCCAATCTTATGCCCCCTCACAGATTTTCTGAAGCCAATTCTGTCTTTCTGTACATTTACATCCAGTCTTATAGAGTCTGTAGTGCAATAGTTGTGCTCTTTGAAATGACTTCTGTGAACTACTCTCTCATGTGCACTCTCTTCAACGAAGTCTTTGACCAACTTTTTTCATTCCTCCTTCATTTAGGCCGGCATGGTGGCACAGTGGTTAGCACTGCTGCCTCACAGCGCCAGAGATCCGGGTTGAATTCCCGCCTCAGGCGACTGACTGTGTGGAGTTTGCACATTCTCCCCGTGTCTGCATGGGTTTCTTCCGGGTGCTCCGGTTTCCTCCAACAGTCCAAAGATGTGCAGGTTAGGTGAATTGGCCATGCTAAATTGTCCGTAGTGTTAGGTAAGGGGTAAATGTAGGGGTATGGGTGGGTTGCGCTTTGGCAGGTCGGTGTGGACTTGTTGGGCCGAAGGGCCTGTTTCCACACTGTAAAGTAATCTAATCTATTCTAATCTAATCTCCTCTTTGACATGCCATCTGTTCTTTTTCTGTCTGTAAATTACCTGTGGGGTGTTCTTCAATGTTAAATGCTCCAGATCAATGTGAGTTGTTCTTGTTGTCATTGTCCTTGACATCCATAATTGACATTGCACAGTAAATTGGCACGTGCATTAATCTCAGCTGGAATCTAGCCAAAGCTGTCTACCTTCCGTTCATGATTATCAACAGTGGGAAACCAAGTCATGGTTGGAAGTTGCTATCATTTAATAAATTTGAGCATTGCTCCTCACTCGACTACTAAAATGGCAGATATGTAAAAGATGCTGTGGTATGCAGATTTCTTTTCAATCAGTTATTTGCTCCTGTGCAGTATAATTTACAAAATAAACTCTTCTGGCTTAGTGAGTAAATACAATTCTCGGAATGGTACTTAGTCACCCACAGGAAGACCATCTTTGATTTCTGAGCTGTATAAATATTGCTGACTTGGTCTAGGCAATAGATTACATATTGCTCCAGATTGTTCTTGGTTGATCCCTTGCAGAGTTAGGGGAGGACAAAATTGCGTTTGGGACAACATTGAGTTTGGCTGTGATGCATTCCATTTGGAATAGCCTGGGGCTGCTTGCTCACTCAGATATTGATGATTTATTGGAGAGCAGTTGACTCCCTTAGGGCTGCAGATAGCAGAAGAGAAATCTTAAGATGTCTGTTTTTCAGACGCCCGAAGAATTGGATCCGCCTCAAAGCAAATACTGTATTGTCTTTGCACTAATTGAGGTGCGCAATGACTAATGCAATTTCTGCTACTTCTCAGAGTCATTACCTTAAAGAAAAGAGGATCAGCAAACCGGCCTCAGGTTTCACATGTGAAGCATCTCATTTCCTCTGGTGTGAGGCACTGAGACAGGGAGGTGAGAGTCAAGGGAGTGTGTGTCTGATCCCTGCCCATTGGTTCCCAGTTTTGTTTAGACTTCTTAA
The DNA here is from genome assembly GCF_037043375.1 of Chiloscyllium plagiosum. Taxonomy (NCBI): domain Eukaryota; kingdom Metazoa; phylum Chordata; class Chondrichthyes; order Orectolobiformes; family Hemiscylliidae; genus Chiloscyllium; species Chiloscyllium plagiosum. Next base: position 33,244,943 of record NW_028270167.1, on the reverse strand, counting down.
GCCTCCCATCTGTGCCCAGCCCCAGAATGCCACTCCCTTTCTGACCCCAATGGGATCCAAGAGTGGGAGCCAGATGTTGTTGACTTTTGCAGATTTGTATCAGCTGCTAGACTGCTGACTATTGGGTTTCTGACCACCTGTTGTGTCCCTTTCAGCTGTAGTATTAAGGCGGGCATTAAGTGAATAGGAAAACTGGGCAAAGATCCTGCATGTAAATGAAAATACTGAGTCTTGCTGCATGACGTATCCTTTTCTAAAGGCTGCATTAATTAGATAGAGTTGGCAAATTTGACCAGATAAGTTTTTAAAGTGTCATTTTAAGCTTCAGTGAAAAGCTAGGAGAACTTTCATTTGTAAGATCTGGACATACATCCAGATGTTCAGACTTGTTGTTTGGTTAAATCTTATTTCCCCAGTTTATGTTTTGGGATCTGGATCCACATTCAGATCATCTTTAGGCAGGATATCTCTTATCGTGCTTGTAGTACAGGTTGGGGGGAGGCTCTGTGTAGGTGTGAGGTGTGAGGGGAAATCCAAAAGATAGTTATGTCAGACCATATGGTCACAGCTGAAGTCCTGTTTTGTGAGGTCACCCGATTTTTGCTTTATCTATGCAATGGTTTTTGATGTTCGCAAATGTCAAAGGAAAGAACAATATATTAAAAGCAGGGAAGAATGGCCTTTTTTTTCTGCTTTCACCATTACTGTTGCTTTGTAAGTCTTCTAGAATCTAGTACCACTGGTCCAGAAGTACAAGATCGGAAGAGAAGAAGGTAAATCTGGTATCGTGCATTAAATTCTCTCCTGGACTGAGGAAATGAAAGATACCTTTGCTGTAAAACGTCTTTATGAAATGTCTTTGAGATTAGCAAATCTTAGTGGTTTTTAGATTACATCTCTTTCTATTTTTCTTTATTTTTTTATTTAAAGACTAGAATGTCAAAGGGTTGTTTTTAAAACTAAGGACTGGGGAAGGAATTTCTGCACTTATGAAAATAGGTTATTGGAACTCATTGTGAGCTTTGTTTACACTGCTGCTTTAGTAATGGGGAAGTGAGATAAGATGGCCAGGCTCTGGGTTGTGTACATATGGAATGAGATTTAGCCAGTAACAGAGGATTTATTGGTTTTGAAATAACTCTTCAGAGGCTAGCATCCCATCAGCAATCACCTTTTATTTACAAATACCCTGTCTCTCACTGAGTCAGGTATTCGGGGGCTCAATATCTCTCATATTCATCCTTTTATGTTAGCCAGGTCTTCCTGATTGGACCAAATCAATAGCCCTAACTAGAGACCTCCTATTCTATGAGGTCTGGTCGGCTGACGTCATTATAACCACTACAGGTTTATGCAAATGATATCAGTTGTAAATGCCAGAAGTCATTGGCCTAATAGCTCTGTAGCATCTGAAAAGCTTGGGTTTATGGTATAGGGAAGAAGCCTTTGGACTGCTGGAAGAACAGGTTCTGTAGCTTTATCTCTCTGTTGTGAACATACCTGAATCCTGAATTCTTCCCACCAGCTTTGTAAACTGCTGTCTTGAGCTCCTCGGATGCTGCCTGAACTGCTGTGTTCTTCCAGCACCACCAATCCAAAATCTGGTTTCCAGCATCTGCAGTCATTGTTTTTACCTACTATAATTCATGTCCGAATTGCCCTCTGGCACCTGCAAAGAAGTGACAACCTGGAAAAAGGGGATTGATGATTAGAGGGTCTTGGAAAGCAAAAGGAATATCTCATTGAACCTTTTGGTGCTATTGAACTGTGTTCCCTTTTTTTTCCCTCCACCCAATCCATCATTTATTTTGTCTGATGTATGTGTATTGACGGTTTAAAAGGGAGTGAGAGCTTGAACTAGTAGAGCTGTATGTTGACAGATTACAGTTTTGCTTACCTGTACTAAACCATATTCTGGATTAGAGTGGTGCTGGAAAAGCACAGCAGGTCAGGCAGCATCCAAGGAGCAGGAAAGTCGACGTTTCAGGCAAAAGCCCTTCATCAGTAGTTCTTCTGAAACATGGGAACCTGGTCAGTGTTTTCTGCTAACCTGGTTCCAACAGAAAGGTAAATTGGGGACCTTGGTACTTTGATTAAATCCTTTCACTTTTGTGACATAACTTTTTTGTGGGAGCAGTGGGGCTTGAGAATCAGTTCATTCCTAAGTGGATTGTAACAGTGGCCAAGGGCATTGACCATCACGTACAGCTGTTTCTATTCCACAACTCACTGGTAGTTTTGCTGAAAGTGCAAAATGATTGAAATGGGAAATGGGAGGAAGTTCATTTCACTGGCGCAATAAGGTTGCCTTGCAGGATGCAGTTGAGATATGCTAGTGGGAGGATCCTGGGTACCTGGTGTTACTATATGTTACCTGGGGAAGCTTGTCACTAAATATTGCCTGTCTGTTCATTCATCTTCTTTCATCCAATCACTCTCCTTCACCCACGTGCCTTACTTGACTGAAAATGTGTTGCTGGAAAAGCACAGCAGGTCAGGCAGCATCCAAGGAGAAGGAAGATTCCTGAAGAAGGGCTTATGCCCGAAATGTCGATTCTCCTTCTCCTTGGATGCTGCCTGACCTGCTGCGCTTTTCCAGCAACACATTTTTAAGCTCTGATCTCCAGCATCTGCAGTCCTCACTTTCTCTTACTTGACTGAAAGTAATGTTTCACAATTAATATCTAGAAAGAACCAGACAAATTCTAAAATTTCGATGCCCATTTTTGTGGTGGATGAAGTATTTCTTATTCTCTCGTGGGACATGGACATTCTTGGCTGGTCAGCATTTATTGCCCATTCCTAGCTGCCTTTGAACTGAATAGGCTGTTAGGCCATTTCAGAGGGCAGTGGGGAGTCAACGACATTACTGTGGGTCTGGAGTGACGTGTAGGCCAGACCAAGTGAGGATGGCAGATTTCCCATCCCGAAGGACATTCGTGAACCAGATGGGTTTTTCCAACAATCAACAATGGTCATTAATAAATTTAAACTCCATCTGCCACCAGTAGCTCATCTGATCAAGATCTCATTGTGACTGAGATAACCTTCTTCGCTGCCCACTACACCTCCAATTATGCTGTCATCTGCAAACTTAGTAACCATGCCTCCTATGTTCACATTCAAATCATTTATCTAAATGACAAATAACACTGATCCTGTGGCACACCGCTGATCACAGGCCTCCAGTCTGAAAAGCAACCCTCCATCACCCTCTGTCTTCGACCTTCAAGCCAGTTCTGTCTACAAATAGCTAGTTCTCTCTGTACTCCATGTGATCTAACCTTTCTGACCAGTATAATTACAACTTTTAAAAGGCACCTGGATGGGTATATGAATAGTAAGGGTTTAGAGGGATATGGGCTAAATGCAGCAAATGGGGTTAGATTTATATAGGATGTCTGGTCATCATGGACGAGTTCAACCAAAGGGTTTGTTTCTGTGCTGTGCGTCTCTGTAAACTGTTAATTCAATAGTAATCAGGAATTCAAATTCCACTATCTGCCATGGTGGGATTTGAACCCAGCTCTCCAGAACATTAGCTGAGTGTCTGAAGTTTGAGTCTAGTGATTAATACCATGAAGCCATTGCCTCCCCTTGAGTTGTTAATTAAATATTGCTTAATTGACTGTATGGTCAGCTCTCCAATCTCTCCTTTACATGCCTTGTTGAATAGATAAATCTCTCCCATCTCAGACATCTTTACTGAGTGAAAATTTATGGTTTTGTTCTAAAACTGTTAAAGTAATAAGTTTTAGTGATCCAACCTCACAGAAGCCCATGCAAAGCAATGAGTCAAGATGTCAGTATTATAGTCAGGTTGGAATTCTTGTGTGTAGTAAAATTAAGTAACACACTTTCTCTCTTTGTCCGTATTCCTAGTGCATACTTCAGTCAGATGCTTGGCTTTGACAATGCATTCTGGTATTAAGCAGGGAAATTCTGACCCAACCAGGAAAATGTAGGGAAATCAACTTTAATTTAATTAAACCACAATGACATTGTGTAATTGGATCAGTGATATCTATTCCTGTGGAGCAGCTGATTTATCTATGCCAGTGGGATTTTAACTGGAAATCCTCCCACTCAAGAGATCTCCAGAGATCCCCAGCCACACAACATGAAGGATATCAGTTTCCTGAGATACGAAAGCTCCAGCTGTGATGTCTTATGCGTTCTCCTTCCTCCCGATACCATCATGAGGATAAAGTCTCATTGTCTACAGCTTTAACTAACTCTTGCCATGACTTCAAAACTCTGGATTTCATTCTGTCCCTCAGTCTTCCCCCTTTCTTGATGTTCGGCCACATTTGGAATACTGCGTACAGTTCTGGTTGCCACATTACCAAAAGGATGTGGCTGCTTTGGAGAGGGTGCAGAGGAGGTTTACCAAGATGTTGTCTGGTATGGAGGGCATTAGCTATGAAGAGAGGTTGAGTAGATTAGGATTATTTTCATTAGAAAGACTGAGGTTGGGGGGGGGGGGGGGGGGGACAGATTTGAGGTCTACAAAATCATGAGAGGTATAGACAGGGTGGATAGCAAGGAGCTTTGTTTCCCCAGGGGCTCAATTACTAGGGATCACGAGTTCAAGCTGAGAGGGGAAAAGTTTAAGAGAGATATGCAAGGAAAGTTCTTTACACAGAGGACGGTGGGTGCCTGGAACATGCTGCCAATGGAGATAGTAGAGGCAAGGACAATAGCATCATTTAAGAGATATCTAGACAGATACATGAATGGACAGGGAGCAGGGATATACAGATCCTTAGAAAATAGGTGACAGGTTTAGATAGAGGACCTGGATCAGCGCAGGTTTGGAGGCTGAAGGGTCTGTTGCTGTGCTGTAATTTTCTTTGTTCTTTCTTTGATTGGCTTATAGTATTTATTTACTTGCATATACCTTCATTGCTGCCACTGAGTTACCTTGGACTCTGCCATTTGCCATGTTTTAAAAGAAATTCCTCAGGCCGCCATTGTTTCTTGAGCTACATGCTTTAAAATTGGGGTCTGTAACATGGAACACACTGCTTGAGAGTGTTGTGAAGGTAACTTCAGTCATGATTTTCCAAAGAGAATGAGATAATCATCTGAAGAGAAAATGTAAGTGTCGAAGGAGTAAAGGCAAGTTGGGTGGGAAATGTTGATGTAGCTAACTGGCTCCTGCAGAGAGTCAGCATGGACTTGTTGGGCCAAATGGCTTCTTCCTTTGCTGTGACCATTTGATGATTCTATTTACTTTTAACCGTGATGTACTGTGTTACCGACCTTGGCCTTGTCCTGAGTCTTTTAGTCAGAAGAATACAGGAGCCATTACACCTTCTGTAACCTCGTGCATTTTAAACAAATCATTCGCAGGATACGGGTATTGCTGGTTCGGTTAACATTTATTGCCAGTCCCTATTTGCCCCTGAAAAGTCACTGGAGAACTGTGGATTTCTTCACAATGTCCTTAGGAAGGGCGTGGCTGAATTTTGGCTCAGCAACACTGAAAGGAAAGTAATGTATTTTCAAGCCAGGATGGTGAGTGACCTGGAAGGGAATTTGCAGTTGGTGGTGTTCCCATACGTCCGATGCCAAACAAAGAGGACAAGGGCAGAGGTCACAGGCTTGAAAGGTCCTGTTGTAGGAGCCAGATTCTCGATGGCAGCATCAATGCATATCAATCTGTGCCAATGATGAAGACAGTGAATGTCGAAGATGGTGGATAGGATTCTAATCAACTGGCCAATTGTGTTCTGAATGCTATTGAGTTCCCTGAATGCTGTTGCAGCTGCAACCATCCAGATAATTCTGATCAAGTAAAATCTTTGGCTGCAACTTGCAGTCCACACAGCAGGTCCTGACAGAATCTAGTGAGGTAAAGGGAATATCTTTCAGTTTATCCCCACCTCTGGTTCTTCTAGTAGGTTGGCGATGGGCAGGCTTTAATCATTCATCAATACCTGGCCCCATTGGTTGTGAATGCCAAAGAGAGAAGGTAAACTGCAGATCCAGAGATTGTATTTTGATCTGTTTTCTGATCGCACCTGGCAGATATTTGTAATCAACTTATTTAGACATGTTATGGCACACATGTGGATGTGGGATTTGGACTCAGGATGTCTGGGACACTACCACTGCATCACAATGGCCCTGTAATGTTTCTGTGTGGTTTCGAACAGGGCCCTTTCATGTGTAAAGCAATCACTTCAGAAACAGAATACAAAACAGTGGATTCTATTAACATTTAACAGTTGGACAAGAGCAACACATCCTTTCCGCGTACTCCATGCCTTTAAACAATGTTTCTGTCTGGTTTTGAGCTGTGAGGAGAACATGATCCCACTACAATACAGAAACATGGCACTCCATTGTGCCTGGAATGCTGAGCACTGAAGGCTGAGAGAGTTAAATTTGCTTTCACATTTAACATAGTTCACCAGAATTCTCTTTTCCTGCTCGTCATCCTTGTATTTTCCTGCCACAGCATTGTTTTAATTGTATTGGATTTTTTTTTTTGATCCTGTTTGAAGTTTATATTTTTATTTATTACCATTTCCACTGGCTCCTGCCAGCTTTTTCCAATTACAGCAGTAGCTCCTTGTAATTGCTTCTGGTAATAGCTCCGAACAATTGCACTAAATGAGTTGCCTGGATGGCTTCATTAAAAGCTAATGCATTTCAACTTCAACAGTCTTCAATGGTCTTGGGTGTAAGGACAAGTACAAGGCTTCCTCTTCACATTTTGGCTTAAGTTTAATTCTAATTGCAATCTTAAGAGTTTTGTGCCACTGTGCTTAGTTTTCCTGGGTGAGCATGACCTTGAGGAACAGGATAATGATGGGCAAAAATTGCTTTTGACCATATGTTGTGCATTGGGAGAGTGCAGAGCACCAAATGAGCAGCCCCAAGCTATTAAACAGAAACACAGTCAAGCAACAGAAAAGTAAATGGCACAGTTGAAGAAAATTGTCAAGTGATTTGACAAGAGGAGGAGGATGGCAGAGGCAAGTTAACAGGTAGCTTGTGTTAAACTATCTATGACCTAAGTTGATCAAATATGCATGAACCTACATAGAAAAGAAATTAATAATAATGGCATTGCAGCATCCATGCTGTAACTGAAGCACGTTGGAGTTTGTGGAGTATGTTGTGATCCAGGACAAACACATCTACAATGTGAAGAACTTTGAGTTGTTGAGCTGGTGTCCGAGGCGCAGATGTTTCTGGCATTGTGGAGGCAGCCTTAAGTAAGTGGTAGCTCAAGCCTGGTTGGTGGTTGGGACAAGAAGGTAAGCTAGCTGGGTAGTTGGTGGAGGAAAGGAGAGTGGTTCACAGCGACTGAGTTTGAGAATTCAATATTACGAGATACTTGACATTTTATAAGAGTTGGACAACATCGAAAAGGAGAACAAATTGTCACGGAAATAATGGACTGCAGGTATGGCAAGCAAGTGGGAAGACACTTGGCAAGTTAGTTTGGAGTACAAGAATAAAGAAGTCTTGGTACAGTTGTGAGACCTCACCCAGAAAACTATGCAGTTTTGGTCTTCGTTATGAGGGTAGGATATACTTGCATTGAAGGTGAGGCAGTGGGGTTTGCCTGCATTGATCCCTAGGATGAGATGATTGTCCGCCAATGAATGGCTGAGCAAATTGGGCATGTAGTCTCTGGGATTTAGAAGAGTGAGAGGGAGGTTGAAACTTGAACAATTCTGAAAGAGCTCAACAGGATAGATACTGTGAAGTAGTTTCCCCTAGCTATGGCATGATGGCCCAGTCTCAGGATGAGAGTTAATTGTTCAGAATTGAGATGAGGCTTGAGAATCTTTTGAATTCCCACCACAGATGGTTGCAAATGAACCAATATATTTAAGACTCAGATCCATAGATTTTTGGGATCTCAGAAATCAGCCATGACCTTTGCTGATGAAGGGCTTATGCCCGAAATGTCGATTCTCCTGCTTCTTGGATGCTGCCTGACCAGCTGTGCTTTTCCAGCATCACACTCTTCGATGAGAATCAGCCATTACCTTTACTAATGGTATAACATACTCCAGAGGCCATGTGGTTAATTCCTGTTCCTGTTTGTTAAGCTTATTCTAAATTATTCTCTTTGTTTTATGTAACTACCTTCGTGCATAATGTAGGATCTATTTGGGGGCGGGGGTAAGAAACAATGGGCAGAAATTAATAGTTTCAGTGGTTTGTGGGCACCCGAACAGTAATTGTAGCACCTGGCAGAGTATAAATGCTGCTGAGATTTGGAGTGATTTAGTTGGGTGTGCACTTGGGTCTTAAATCTGTACAAATGCAAATTGCAAAGATATAAGGAGCAAGTTGGTTAATGAAGAATGGAAAACTGTGACAATCAAATGTGGCCCTGCCATTCAAAAAAGGAGCTGAAGCAAAAACCTTTTCAGTCAATTCTGTGCCATTCAGATACTGAGGGAGTCTGTGACAGACTGAGGTGGCAAGCAACAACCAGGTTTGGACTGATAAGTGCCAAGTAACTTCTGCCCTGAACAAGTGCCTGGCACTGACCATCTCCAACAAGGGAGAATCCAACCATTGCCTCTTAAGGTTCAGTGGCAGTACCGTTGCTGAAATATCAACATCCCTGTGTTGTTAGCATTGACCAGAAAGTAAAGTGGACCAGCTATAAACATATTATATTTGCAAGAGCAGGTCAGAGGCCAGGAATCCTGTGATGAATAACTCTCTTCCTGTCTCCTAAAAAAAATGTCTACAAAGCGTAAACCAGAAGTGTGGTGGAATATACTCCACCTGTCTGGATGTGTTGAGCTTCGAGTGTTGTTGTTCTAGCAATATATGCCAGCATATTATGCCTGGAATATTGCAGGCTGAAGAATGACCTCATTGAGTTTTATAAAATCATGAGGAGCATGGATAGAGTGAGTAATCAAGGTCTTCTCCCCAGGCTAGGGGAGTCCAAAACTAGAGAGAATAGGTTTAAGGTGAAAGGAGAAAGATTTAAAAGGGACCCAAAGGGCAACTTTTTCACGCAGAGGGTGGTGCATGTATGAAGTGAGGCTGGTACAATTACAACATTTAAAAGGCATCTGGATGGGTACATGGATAGGAAGGGATTGGAGGGATATGGACCAAATGCTGGCAAATGGGACTAGATTCATTTAGGAGATCTGGTCAGCATGGATGAGTTGGACCGAAGGGTCTGCTTCTGTGCTGTACAGCTCTTTGACTCCACTGAGTTTATTTTTGCCCCCGTTCTCAGTTATTTCATTTCCTCTTCTCCTTGTAAGTGCCAGCTTGTATTAATATCACTCCATTTATGCTGTGAGCCCTTCGATATCTTACTGCTATTCTTTAAGTTGGAATGTGAATGGAGGTTGAGAAATGTATTTGAAGGAAAGGAAGCCATTTTGGTCCTTGTGCCTGTGCTAGATCTTTAAAAGGCACACGCTCTGTTTTTCCTCCAAAGCTGCTTTTCCTTTCTCCCTATTCATCTGATTGCATTTTGATAGTTACTTGTCCGGCCTTTTCTGGCAGGACATTCCAGATCATAAAAAGCTTACCTTTCAACCGATATTCTTATAAAAGCTCCCCTTTCCCCAAATTTTTGTGTATGTCATCTTAAATCTGCATTGTCTGGTTATTGTCGGCCCTCCTGCCAATAGAAATCATTTCTCATTGTTACTAAAACCGTTCATAATTTTGAACTTTTCTGAATAATCATCTCTGCTTTAAGGACAATAATCTCTGCTTCTCTAGATACCCAGTGTAACAATCCTTTCTCCCATTTCAGATCCCTGGCACAATACTAGTAAATACGTGAACTCTCTCTCTGAACCCTTCACGCGCTTTATATAGTGTGGTGTTGAAATTAAACAATGCATTCAACTGAGGTATAGCCAATGATTTATAGACATTTACCACTATTTATTTACTTGTATTTTATATCTCTGTTTGACACACCCATATATTTATTTAATACTACAATTCACTTGTCTTGATGCCTTCAAAGGTTGGTGTTTTCTCTGTTTGTGTGCCAGTGTTACATTTGAACCATTTGTGCTCTTCATATCCATGTCCACGTCACTAATATAGATGATCAAGAACAGTCGTTCCAATTCTGAGCTCTTGGGGATATCAGTCCATACTTCGCTCCATTCTCTGAAATGAATGTTCATGAAGAGGCAGGAAGTGGAGATTAATCACCAATTTTATACCTACACTGTCATTGCTTCTTTAACCACATACATTGCAATGTTATTGATATGCCTATTATGTGGCACTTGTGAAATGCTTTTCTAACACTCCACATACACAACATTAACTGCACTACCTTCATCAACCTTGTTGTTTAACCAAAGATATCAATCAAGTTTGTCACAAATGACTTGCATTTAACAAGTCTGTGTTGACTATCTTTTATTAATTCATATTCTTCCAACTGACTATTAATAAACATTGCCAGACTATTCAGTAATGGAGTGTATCACAGAAAAACTGTATCTTGGCCATGTCTGATGCCCATCAATCAACAATTCCAGAAAAAATGATTGGACAGTGATGGGGATCGGGAGCCAAGTTGCAAAGGCTGATTTCACCAGGACAGCAATAAAAGCTAACCCAATCTAGAGGGATATGCAAGGGCTGTTTCACTTATTCACAGTTAATCACTACACTGACCTGTCGTTCAGCTCATTACCATTGACATATTCACAATTACGTTGAATTCTAAAGCATTTGCAGACAGGGTTTTGTGGTATAGTGGTTATGTCCCTACTTCTCAACCATGGATCCCAGGTTCAAGGTCCACCTGCTCCAGAGCTGTAGACTCTAATCTCTGCACAGTTTGATTAGAAATTATTTAGAATGTGCAGAAACCCTCTATTCAGTCACATTGGTTAATGGACATGTTCTGTTCAAATCTCCCCTTTTTATCAAATCCTATCAGCATAATTAGATTGCCTACAGTGTGGAAACAGGCCCTTCGGCCCAACAAGTCCACACCGACCTTCCGAAGACCCATTTCCCTCTGACTAAAGCACTTAGCACTATGGGCAATTTAGCATGGCCAATCCATCTGACCCGCACGTCTTTGGACTGTGGGAGGAAACCCACGCAGATACAGGGAGAATGTGCAAACTCCACACAGGCCAAGGCTAGAATCGAACCTGGAACCCTGGTGCTGTGAGACAGCAGTGCTAACCACTGAGCCACGCTATTCCTTTCTCTCTGATGGGTTTACATAACTTCCACATCAATGGGGATGGGGTTTTTAGGTGCAAGGATGTATTCAAGAATGATGATCAATCTCCAAGTACCTCCTGAGTTATCTCTGCCTTAACACCCTCTGAGCAAGAGCGAGCTGTCTGACTTCACAAGCAAATTCATGCTTTCTCTGAACTGCAGAGTGTGGCTGCACATAAAGTTGCTTAACAGCAAATAGCATCTGCAAACCTTGCAGTAGGGTTAGAGTTAGGATTAGGGTCAGGGTTAATTGTGACCTTAACCGATCCCTTTCCTTTTAGTGATGCTGTGGCCAGTAGTCGCACTCTACCGGCTGTCTTTACAGAGGTAAACCCTTGACCTGTATAGCTCAGAGGAGGTGATAACACTGATTAATTAGGGGAGAAATAAGAGGGAGCCTTATTGAAGCATGCAAGATTCTTCAAGGGCACGACAAAGTCGAGGAAGAAGGGTGTTTCCTCTTGTAGGCGAGTCTAAGACTGAGATCTGAATAATCTCTGAGTAAGAACTGTCCAGTTAGAGTCAGGCTGAAGAGGAATTTCTTCTGAGGGTATTGAGGGTATTGTTCATGGAATGCCCTGCCAGTAACAGTGGTGGACTCTCCCTCTTTATGGGCATTTAAGAGGGCATTGGATAGGTATATGGAGGATAGTGGGTTAGTGTAGTTTAGGTGGGCTTGGATCGGCGCAACATCGAGGGCCCAAGGGCCTGTACTGCGCTGTATTCTTCTATGTTCTATGTTCTATGTTCTAATCTGTGAAATTCTTTAACACAGAGAACTATTGGGGCTGGAATGTGAGAAATTTTCGAAGTTGAAATTGATTTTTAATTAGTGAGTGAATCAAGTGTTATGGGGAAAAGGCAGGAAAGTGGATTATCAAACCAGCCATGATCTCATTGAATGATGGAGCAGATTCAGTAGCGGCTGAATGGCTGTCTTTTGCTCCTTGGTGTTATGGTCTTGAGTAACATTAAATTGCAGAAAACTTGCAGTATGCGTAGAGACCATCCAGCCCATTGTTTCTGCACTGGCAAACCATTTGATGTTCCAAGTAATGCTCAATCTTAATCCCACAAGCAGTTTTTTTTTTATCTCTTGCTGAAAGTATTATGACTTAATGGTTTATGCTAAGTTGTGAAAGATCTTAATTTCCCACGATGAACACAAGCCTATATTTTCCTGGGATTGAACTGTTAGCTTCACGTGGTAGGAAACTGAGATCACAGGCCTTTAATCCTGACTGTGAAGTACATCTGTCAGCTTCCCCATTAACGCCAGAGTCATGTGCGTATCAGAGCTCACTGTGTTACTGAGCAAATGCCAATATCCTATAAAATAGAAGCTGGGAGACTGGAGCCAGTGACTGTAAGGTGCTGAGCAGACCAGCACAACCTTATCCAGTACCTGGTGACTGTTGGTTCTCTGTACATGTGAGTAGCGTTTAGGTGTACTTTGTATTCAGTCATGCAGCATCCCAGAACTTTTCCACCTGGCAGGGTCACCTGACCCACAGTGTGGTACCCTACCATGTTGTTACTGATATGTCCATGCCAACTGCTAAATGACAAATGGATTTACTCTTTTCACACTACCCTTTTAACTCCTTTATTGTACACAGACTCCTGCAGGGATTGAGCTCTGCCAGCCATTGAGGTACCTCTTCTCAGTAACTAATCTGCATCCATGAACCTACAGTGATTTAAGTAGGCCGTAGGAACTTAATTGTCTTGCCCACCAAAATCATTGTTCAGAGTCCATTCTCTTCTTTGATATCTGACATCCCAGAACATCAGGATTAACTGGATATGCAGCAGGAGATCTCAAAGGGCATTTCCAATGTTGCTTTTTGGTTTGAATTTTTGCTGAATTGGTACAGCAGGTGGCACGGTCACCATGTGGATCACCATTGCCTGGCGCATTGTCCACACAGCCTGCATGGTTTTAAGCTTTGGGCTTGACCTAGCATTTCTAAGTATCCATGGGAAAAGCCCAGCGGTTGTTTGGGATTCCTTCCTTGTGTATCCACAGCAAGGAGCAGATGAGGCTCACAACACAAATCAATATTGAGGTGGAGCAATGGCCAAGAATGCAGCTAGTAACCCGTACCTACTCTGGTTGTGCTACCTGTTCCCACCCAATCGGAAGAAGCCATCAGACACCCGTTCCCTCTAACTAAACAGCAACCTCCCTCCATCACCCGTGTCCCCAGCCTGGCGAAATAAACTTTAACTTGAAGTATTTTTGCTGTGAGTTTGGGAGGATGCTGATGCTGATGATGGTCATTATAATTAGTATTGTGAGGAGTGATATTGTGATAATATCTGTTACTATTACAGCCTCCTCACAGCCATTTACACAGCCAGATTAAATCCAAACGGAGGAGCTAATTTCCATCAGATCGGAATTAAATGGCTCTGTGTAAACAGGTCTTTAGAGAGGCTGGGAGCTGTGTCGATTTGATAATGATTCCATTAAGATGAGTTGCTGTGGGCACTGGCAGTGGCCCCTCGCTGCTTTGCTATCTGAACGCAAACTTTGAAAGCGGCAGGGAGGCTGCAGGAGGCAAAGATAATTGGCCGGGCATTTGATTGGGTGATTAGGCCGAGGCTGTGATGGTGATTCAATTTGCATTATTTATTCATATGGTGTCAAATCACTGCTTTTAGACACTTTATGCATTTTACATTAGTCCTATAATGAAGTGAAATTAAATGAAATGTATGCATATATTTGAAATGTATTAACATTTGAAGCGTGAACACTATAATTACCGGTGCCTATAGAAAGAATATCTGCTTGCAATTCTGTCTTGTGTGTATCCTTGGAATGGGGGGAGGGGGGGGTGAGTGCAAGCGATGTTAATCATATTTCTTCCAAATTCTGATGTTTAACGTGCAGAAGGTGATATTTTAATCTGGAGTCAGTGGCTAATACTCTGGATTATGAAGGTTGTTCTTCAAACGTCATAAGCAAGTGTTGAGCTTGCTTTTTCTAGACTGATGCTTTGTTATTAGCTGGGGCTATACCCAGGGCAGGGCACTCAAACCTCAGGCTCTGGCTGTTTCTATGGGTGGAAGTTAAAGATCCAGGCAGCACGGTTTGGTACCAGGGAGGAGTAGAGCAGGGATCATTCTCTCTACACTACTGGAATCAGGTTAACTGGTCACAGCTGTTGGGTAAAAACAAGGACTGCAGATGCTGGAAACCAGATTCTGGATTAGTGTGGTGCTGGAAAAGCACAGCAGCTCAGGCAGCATCCAAGGAGCAGTAAAATCGACGTTTCGGGCAAAAGCCCTTCATCAGGAATAAAGGCAGAGAGCCTGAAACGTGGAGAGATAAGCTAGAGGAGGGTGTGGGTGGGGAGAAAGTAGCATAGAGTACAATAGGTGAGTGGGGAGGGGATGAAGGTGATAGGTCAGGGAGGAGGGTGGAGTGGATAGGTGGAAAAGAAGTTAGGCAGGTAGGACAAGTCATGGGGACAGTGCTGAGCTGGAAGTTTGGAACTAGGATGAGGTGGGGGAAGGGGAAATGAGGAAACTGTTGAAGTCCACATTGATGCCCTGGGGTTGAAGTTTTCCAAGGCGGAAGATGAGGCGTTCTTCCTCCAGGCGTCTGGTGGTGAGGGAGCGGCGGTGGAGGAGGCCCAGGACCTCCATGTCCTCGGCAGAGTGGGAGGGGGAGTTGAAATGTTGGGCCACAGGGCGGTGTGGTTAATTGGTGCAGGTGTCCCGGAGATGTTCCCTAAAGCACTCTGCTAGGAGGCGCCCAGTCTCCCCAATGTAGAGGAGACCGCATAGGGAGCAATGGATACAATAAATGATATTAGTGGATGTGCAGGTAAAACTGTGATGGATGTGGAAGGCTCCTTTAGGGCCTTGGATAGAGGTGAGGGAGGAGATGTGGGCGCAGGTTTTGCAATTCCTGCAGTGGCAGGGGAAGGTGCCAGGATGTGAGGGTGAGTTGTAGGGGGGCGTGGACCTGACCAGGTAGTCACAGAGGGAACGGTCTTTGCGGAAGGTGGAAAAGGGTGGAGAGGGAAATATATCCCTGCTGGTGAGGTCTTTTTGGAGGTGGCGGAAATGTCAGCGGATGATTTGGTTTATGCGAAGGTTGGTAGGGTGGAAGGTGAGCACCAGGGGCGTTCTGTCCTTGTTACGGTTGGAGGAGTGGGGTCTGAGGGCGGAGATGCGGGATGTGGACGAGATGCGTTGGAGGGCATCTTTAACTACGTGGGAAGGGAAATTGCGGTCTCTAAAGAAGGAGACCATTTGGTGTGTTCTGTGGTGGAACTTGTCCTCCTGGGAGCAGATACAGTGGAGGAATTGGGAATACGGGATGGCATTTTTGCAAGAGGTAGGGTGGGAAGAGGAGTAATCCAGGTAGCTGTGGGAGTCGGTGGGTTTGTAAAAAATGTCAGTGTCAAGTCGGTCATCATTAATGGAGATGGACAGGTGCAGGAAGGGAAGGGAGGTGTCAGAGATGGTCCAGGTAATTTTAAGGTCAAGGTGGAATGTGTTGGTGAAGTTGATGAATTGCTCAACCTCCTCGCGGGAGCACAAGGTGACGCCAATGCAGTCATCAATGTAGCGGAGGAAGAGGTGGGGAGTGGTGCCGGTGTAATTACGGAAGATCGACTGTTCTACGTAGCCAACAAAGAGACAGGCATAGCTGGGGCACATACGTGTGCCCATGGCTACCCCTTTGGTCTGGAGGAAGTGGGAGGATTTGAAGGAGAAATTGTTAAGGGTGAGGACCAGTTCGGCCAAACAAATGAGTGTCGGTGGAAGGGTACTGTTGGGGACGTCGGGAGAGGAAAAAATGGAGAGCTTTGAGGCCCTGGTCATGGCGGATGGAGGTGTAGCGGGATTGGATATCTATGGTGAAGATGAGGCATTGGGGGCCGGGGAAACGAAAGTCTTGGAGGAGGTGGAGGGCGTGTATGGTGTCCCGAACGTATGTGGGGAGTTCCTGGACTAGGGGGGATAGGACAGTGTCGAGGTAGAGTCATAGAGATGTACAGCATGGAAGCAGACCCTTCGGTCCAACCTGTCCATGCCGACCAGATATCCCAACCCAATCTAGTTCCACCTGCCAGCACCCGGCCCATATCCCTCAACCCTTCCTATTCATATACCCATCTAAATAGAAATGAGTTCAGTGGGACAGGAGCATGCTGAGACAATGGGTCGGCCAGGGTGATCAGGCTTGTAGATCTTGGGAAGGAGGTAGAACCGGGCAGTGCAGGGTTCCCGGACTATGAGGTTGGAAGTTGTGGGTGGGAGATCTCCTGAGGTGATGAGTTTCTGTATGGTCTGGGAGATGATGGTATGGTGATGGGGAGTGGGGTCATGGTCGAGGGGGCGGTAGGAAGAGGTGTCCTCGAGTTGGCATTTGGCTTCAGCAGTGTAGTCAGTGCACCAGACTACCACTGCGCCCCTTTATCTGCTGGCTTGATGGTGAGGTTGGGATTGGAGCAGAGGGATTAGAGGGCTGCGCGTTGTGAGGGTGAGAGGTTGGAGTGGGGGAGGGGGGTAGACAGGTTGAGGCGGTTAATGTCCCAGCGGCAGTTGGAAATGAAGAGGTCGAGGGCAGGTAATAGGCCAGCACGGGGTGTCCAGGTCGATGCAGTGTGTTGGAGGTGGGCGAATGGGTCCTCGGAAGGTGGGCGGGAATCCTGATTATGAAAGTAAGCTCGGAGGCGGAGGCGGCGGAAGAAGTGTTCGACGTCACGGCGTTTATTAAATTAATTGATGCGTGGATGGAGGGGGATGAAGGTGAGTCCTTTGCTGAGGACTGATCGTTCGTCCTCAGTGAGGGGGAGGTCTGGAGGGATGGTGAAAACCCGGCAGGGCTGGGAGCTTGGATCTGGTGTGGGTGTGGAGTTGGGGGTGCGGGCAGAGCCGGTAACTGAAGTGGGTGTGATGGGGGGAATGGGGGTGGAGTCATGAGCAGGGATGGTGTTCCCCTCAGGGTTCTGGGGGCCGGGTATGGTGATAGTGGGATCTGTGGGGGCCGTGTCAGCAGAATGCAGGTGAGTGGCGTTGGTGGGTGCGGAAGTGGTGGCAGACACGGCAGTAGGGGTGGCGGAAGTCACTGAGCGTGTGACATCAGCGATGCACAACTCTTACTGGGCCATACAACTGTCACGTTTGCCAAGCACCACTTACTGAATCAGTAGTTCACACTCTGAAATGTTTTGATAATATGATCATGCTCCATATAAATGCAAGTATTTCTTCCTGGCTAAGGCATTTGTTTGCAATTTTGAAAGTCTTGTGCTTCTAGCTGGTTGTAGAGTGACAACACACCTTGTTTCTCAAACCAGGACCACTTTAAAATAGTTTTGGGTTGTTATAAATAATTTGGGGAAATTATTCACCATGTAGAGAAACATGGTGATAGCTTGCCTGCCTGAAGCATGCACAGTTTCACAGTCCTAGGATTTGCAGCCGTCTGAGGAAAGGACATCAGTCTCTTAATGTTCTCCCTCCTTTGCACTCCACTGGTTTCTCTGACTGATCCCCATGTGTTGTGGTGCGATGTGAAATGTGGCATGCAACTTTGTCCCAGGCAGCAACTTGTAGGCTTTGTTGCTGTTACTACGTACTGTCTCATTGGTGGGGGTGGAGTAGGGGATTAAAAGGAAACCTTGCACATTTCCAGTTTTGAGACATGCTCGTCATTACCAGAAGCCTGAGGGGTAGTCAAAACGTCTGGGTCTCTCATTAATAATAGGATAGAGAACTTTGAAGGAAGTGCAGTCAGAACATAGTGAGAGTTTCCTACTACTGGAAACTAATCAACAGACTGGCACACCAGAATTTGCAAATATTTTGTAATAACAATTCCGTGTAAAATCGCATAAGTAAATAACATGGAAAAATAATTCTTGAATACTGAGACAGCACGGTAGATAGATGAAGGATCAGAGGTTTCAATTGGAGTAAAGAAAATTTCAGATTGATATCAGAATTTCTTCCTATTGCAGTGATACATATGTTGGATTCTCACCTGGGTGGATCAGTGAAAGTGAATGACACCAGAAAGTTGTTGGATATTGTGATGGGAAAGGAATGGATTATAAATTTGGTGGAACACAATTCATCTTGTAACATAACGTAGGGGCACATTCAAACAAAACTTGTCAGGAAACCACGGAGGAGATATTGGATGGATGACCAAAGCCTGTTGAAAGAGGCAATCTGTAAGAAGCATCTTAAATGAAGGAAATGGGACTGTGTGCACTGTGCTTTGGTAGTTGAAAAGACCAATACCAACATTGGGAAAGTTAACATTGAGATTCTGCAAAGCCAGAGTGGGGCAAACAAATATTGGCTGGTTATACAGCTGGAGCAAGTTGCATGTAGAGCTAAGAGAGTGGAAGAATCACAGAGGAATTCGAAAGAGAAGAGGAGAAGTTTAAAATCAAGACTTCATTGGATTGGAATCACTGGGGGCCAATGAACAGGTCTTGGTGTGAGTTAGGACATCATTGCCAAAGTATTGGTTCAGTTCAGGTTAGCACACAATGCAAACGAGAGGGCAGTCAGCAGAACTTTGGAACAGTTTAAATCTTATAATTCCTGTGAATTGTATTTAATGTAGTTTCAATAAAATAGAAAAATTGCATATGAGCAGTATCCTTAAACAGTATGCGTCTCTGACTAAAATGGAGTTTGCTGTCAGTTGAGTGAACCCTGAGATTTGATCCTGCAAGGATTATATTGAAGAGCTTTATAACGTGCAAGACCAAATTGCACTAAAACATTCGAGACCTACCCCGAATGTCTCAGTGCTGGTGTGCTATGTGCTGGCAATGGAAATAGCAAAGGCACCTGATGTGTTAGACTGTGTAAAATGAGCTCTCCGATCTCTGATTAGTCATTTTAACATTTTATGGAGGTGATTATGTTAATTGCAAATTGGCACCCGCTTTGGATGCTGTTCTTGGGAAAGCTGCAGGCTGTTTTCGCAAAGCGTGGAATGAGAAAGAAAATGAACGGGACTTCCTAATTTGTACTCTTGGACTGTTGAGAACTCTTGAACTTTAACTCTTTTCTTTCTGCCTCAGTACTGAGGTTTCAGTAGAGGCTAGAAGTCAAGGGAACAGTTCACTTCTGTTCTCTTACTATCTATCTCCTGGAATCTACATTCAACACCACCTTAGTCTCTACATTCTAAAGTACAGTGTGTGCATTTACTGCAGAAACAAATAAAACAGACCGTCCCAATTCCCAACTCCTGCTGGGAACAGTGGGAGGCTGGAATTTGGGCTGGCGTTCGGATCTAGATTCTCTAAATGCTGGTCTTGTTTAACACTTGCTTTACAGTTTAACATTGTAGCTGTTGCAGCTCATTCCCAAGATCCCCAATATAAGATTGAGAAGAGAACATGGGAGAATGCGGAAGAAGCCAGTTGTATTGTTAAGGAAGAGAGAAGGCTCTTGAAGACTTAGTTCAGATATAAAACAATTTGTTTTGTACAATTGAAACTTCAATGTGTAACTGTTGCCATAAGAAAAAAGGAAAGCGAGATTTTACAATAAAGGAATTGATGTGAATATTTCACATTTCACTTTGTAAAACATCTGATCACATCATTAAAGTGAACAAAATGGATCTTTTATGAAAAAGGAATTGTAAAAATGTTCCAGCCAATTCAGCTCCAAGTTGTTTTCTATTTTGTCTTCACATCCATTGTCCAATGTACTAGTTGCCTTCTGTATTGACCCCAGTATAGATCTCTTCTTAACTGCTTGCTGTGGAATTTGCGGAACACAAGAGTGCTTGCTTTGTGTTGTGATACTTGATAACCTCTACAGACATTGAGATGCAACATTGGCTGTATTGCCCCTGAGCATGGCATTGGGGAAACCATTCAGCCTTCCTGTCTTTGATCATCTGGTACAGCTTACTGAAAAGAGAGTACTGTATAGGGTAGAAACTAAAACCGTCTGTGATGCACACTACAGTTGAATGGTCTGATGTCCACCACAAAACATGGCAACTTCAAATCAAACAGAGTTAACGGATTTCAGGAAAGATGAAGAGAAAATCAGTTGGTGATCAGTGCAACTGGATAAAGCTACTACATAGGTAGAGCATCACATTATTTGTCCCTTTATTCAAAACATTGGTTTATTTGTGAATTCGATGAATTCAAGCAGTCCTTTAACAATGGTGCTTATAATAAGTGAGGTAAAAACAGTGACTGCAGATGCTGGAAACCAGATTCTGGATCAGTGGTGCTGGAAGAGCCCAGCAGTTCAGGCAGGATCCGAGGAGCAGTAAAATCGACATTTCGGGCAAAAGCCCTTCATCAGGAATAAAGGCAGAGAGCCTGAAGGGTGGAGAGATAAGCTAGAGGAGGGTGGGGGGTGGGGCAAAAGTAGCATAGAGTACATTAGGTGAGTGGGGGAGGGGATGAAGGTGATAGGTCGGGGGCGGGAGGAAGGTGGAGTGGATAGGTGGAAAAGAAGATAGGCATGTAGGACAAGTCATGGGGACAGTGCTGAGCTGGACGTTTGGAACTGGGGTGAGGTGGGGGAAGGGGAAATGAGGAAACTGTTGAAGTCCACATTGATGCCCTGGGTTGAAGTGTTCTGAGGCGGAAGATGAGGCGTTTTTCCTCCAAGCGTCTGGTGGTGAGGGAGCGGTGGTGAGGGAGTGGTGGTGAGGGAGGCCCAGGATCTCCATGTCCTCGGCAGAGTGGGAGGGGGAGTTGGAATGTTGGGCCACGGGGCGGTGTGGTTGATTGGTGCGGGTGTCCCGGAGATGTTCCCTAAAGCGCTCTGCTAGGAGGCGCCCAGTCTCCCCAATGTAGAGGAGACCGCATTGGGAGCAATGGATACAATAAATGATTTTGGTGGATGTGCAAATAAAACTTTGAAGGATGTGGAAGGCTCCTTTAGGGCCTTGAATGGAGGTGAGGGAAGAGGTGTGGGCGAGGTTTTGCAGTTCCTGCAGTGGCAGGGCAAGGTGCCAGGATGGGAGGGTGGGTTGTAGTGGGGCGTGGACTTGTCCAGGTACTCACGGAGGGAACGGTCTTTGCGGGAGGCGGAAACGGGTGGGGAGGGAAATATATCCCTGGTGGTGGGGTGTTTTTGGAGGTGGCGGAAATGTCGGCGGATGATTTGGTTTATGCGAAAGTTGGTAGGGTGGAAGGTGAGCACCAGGGGTGTTCTGTACTTGTTACGGTTGGAGGGGTGGGGTCTGAGGGCGGAGATGCGGGATGTGGACGAGATGCGTTGGAGGGCATCTTTAACTACGTGGGAAGGGAAATTGCGGTCTCTAAAGAAGGAGACCATTTGGTGTGTTCTGGGGTGGAACTGGTCCTCCTGGGAGCAGATGCGGCGGAGGCAGAGGAATTGGGAATGTGAGATGGCATTTTTGCAGGAGGTAGGGTGGGAAGAGCTGTAATCCAGGTAGCTGTGGGAGTCGGTGGGTTTGTAAAAAAAATGTCAGTGTCAAGTCGGTCATCATTAATGGAGATGGAGAGGTCCAGGAAGGGGAGGGAAGTGTCAGAGATGGTCCAGGTAAATTTAAGGTCAGGGTGTAATGTGTTGGTGAAGTTGATGAATTGCTCAACCTCCTCGCGGGAGCACGAGGTGGCGCCAATGCAGTCATCAATGTGCCGGAGGAAGAGGTGGGGAGTGGTGCCGGTGTAGTTATGGAAGATCAGCTGTTCTACATAGCCAACAAAGAGACAGGCATAACTGGGGCCCATACGTGTGCCCATGGCTACCCCTTTGGTCTGGAGGAAGTGGGAGGATTTGAAGGAGAAATTGTTAAGGGTGATGACCAGTTCGGCCAAACGAATGAGAGTGTCGGTGGAATGGTACTGTTGGGGACATCGGGAGAGGAAAAAACGGAGGGCTTGGAGGCCCTGGTCATGGTGGATAGAGGTGTAGAGGGATTGGATATCCATGGTGAAGATGAGGCGTTGGGGGCCAGGGAAACGGAAGTCTTGGAGGAGGTGGAGGGCGTGTGTGGTGTCTCGAACGTATGTGGGGAGTTCCTGGACCAGGGGGGATAGGACAGTATAGAGATGAGTTCAGTGGGGCAGGAGCATGCTGAAACAATGGGTCGGCCAGGGTGGTCAGGCTTGTGGATCTTGGGAAGGAGGTAGAACTGGGCAGTGTGGGGCTCCCGGACTATGAGGTTGGAAGCTGTGGGTGGGAGATCTCCTGAGGTGATGAGGTTCTGTATGGTCTGGGAGATGATGATTTGGTGATGGGGGGTGGGGTCATGGTTGAGGGGGCGGCAGGAAGAGGTGTCCTCGAATTGGTGTTTGGCTTCAGTGGTGTAGAGGCCAGTGTGCCAGACTACCACTGCGCCCCCTTTATCTGCTGGCTTGATGGTGAGGTTGAGATTGGAGCAGAGGGATTGGAGGGCTGCACGTTGTGAGGGTGAGAGGTTGGAGTGGGGGAGGGGGGTAGACTTGTTGAGGTGGTTAATGTCCCGGCGGCAGTTGGAAATGAAGAGGTCAAGGGCAGGTAATAGGCCAGCGCGGGGTGTCCAGGTGGATGCAGTGTGTTGGAGGTGAGCGAAGGGGTCCTCGGAAGGTGGGCAGGATAAGTGAGTAGATTGCCCATGGTTTGGTTCATGAGATCCTTTTTATTCATTCATCGACTCGGTATGAGACAGGCAGAAATACTTGCATTGATAAAGCATCTTTCATAACCCCAGGATATCTCAAAATACTCTCGATGCAACCTTTACAATGTCGGACCAAATAGCATACAATAAGATCCCACAAACAGTGATGTGATAACTATCAGTTAATCCTACTTCCATGATGAAGTGAGGGACAGATGTTGCCAACGGCACTGTTGCTCCTGTATTGTTCAAATAGTGGTATGGGATCTTTCATACTCATCTGAGTAGACAGAGGCCTTCAATTAGACATTTTGCGTAAAGAACGGTTTCTTTGATACTTGACAACACCTTGCTCTGGCTTTAAAAATACCAAAATAAAATTTGTTAAAAGTTTCTAGAGTGGAGTTCAACCCACAGCCTTCTGACTCCTGGCTGAAAACATTACAGCTAATAGGTTGTCTACATTCTTTTTGGGGAGGAGGATTATTGGACAAGTTTTTTGTTGTTGCCCTTTGCTGGTGGCCAATATAAGCTTAAACATGATGTATAATCCGAGAAACATAGGAGCAGGAGTAGGCCGTTCCACCCTTTGATCATCCATAGAGCCGTCATCATATGGCACGGAAACAGACCCTTCGTGCAACCAGTCCATGCTCAACATAATCTCAAACTAAACTAGTCCCACCTGCCTGCTCCTGGCCCATTTCCCTCCAAACCTTTCCTATTCATTAATCTATCCAAATACCTTGTAAACATTATAATTGTACCCTTATCCACCACATTCTCAGGAACTTTATTCCACTTGTGAACCACCCTCTGTGTAAAAGGTTTGACTCTCATGTCTTTTTAAAATCTCTTTCCTCTCACCTTGCAAACGTGAGCTTATGCTCAAAATGTCGATTCTCCTGCTCCTCAGATGCTGCCTGACCGGCTGTGCTTTTCTAGCACCACACTCTCAACTTAAAGATGTGACCCCTACTCATGAAATCGCCTATCCTGGGGAAAAGACAACTCCCATTAACTCTGTCTATAGCTCTCATTATTTATTAGTGTCCATCAGGTCGCTTCTCAACCTCATACGCTCCAGTGAAAAAGTCCCAGCCTCTCTTTACAACTCAAACCTTCCATATCCAGCAACATTCTGGCAAATCTCTTCTGAACCCTCTTCAGCTTGATTGTATCCTTCCTATAACTGGGTGACCAGAATTGGACACAGTATTCAAGAAGAGGCCTGGTGCAATGTCCTGTACAATCTTAACATGATTTCCCAACTCCTGTGCTCAAAAGACTGAGCAGTGAAGGCAAGCGTGCCAAATGCCTTTTTAACCACCCTGCCTATATGTGACAGAAACTTCAAAGAATTATGTACCTGCACCCCTAGGTCCCTCTGTTCTACAACACTACTCAAGGTCCTACCAGTAATTGTATAAGCCTTACCCTTGTTTGTTGTATGAAAATGCAGTACTTCACATTGATCCAAATTTAACTCCATCTGCCATTTTTCAGCCCATTGACCTATTTGATCAAGATCCCTTTGTAATCATAGAAAACCTTCTTCACTGTCTAGTATTTGGTGTCATCCGCAAACTTACTAACCGTGTCTTCTATATTCTCATCCAAATCATTTATATAAATGGCATACAAAAGAGGACACAGAACTGATCCCTGTAAAACACCACTGGTCAGAGGCCTCCACTTTGAACAGCAGCCCTCCACCATTATGCTCTGTTTCTTGCCAACTGTATATCCATTTGACAAGCTCACTCTGAATCCCATGTGACCATCCATACTGGCACCCTGATCCTGCTTCCTCCCCATTCATTTGATCCTTTTAGTTCTAAGAACTGTATCAATGTCACAATCTCCGGAATATTCCACAGGCACACCACTCTTTAGGTGGAGGCATTTCTCATCTCTGTCCAATTAAGCCTATCCCTTATCCTTAGACTATGATCCCTTGTTCTGGACTCCTTGGTCATTGAAAACATCCTTGGTATATCCACCCAGTCTAATCCTGTTATAATTCTATAGGTTTCTATAGTTCCTCTCTCGTTCTTCTAAACGCCAGTGAAAATAGTTCTAACCAATCCAATCTCTCCCCAACTTCAGTCCCACCATCCCAGGAACCAGTCTGGTAAACACTCTTTGCACATACTTACTAACCAGAACATCTTGATCGGATAAGGAGACCAAACCTGCATGCAGTACTCCAGGTGTGGTCTTCCCTGTGTAGGTGCAACAAGATATCCCTGCTGTAATTGAGTCTCTCACTATGAAGGCAGAATGCCGTTTGTCATCTTTACCACCTGTTGCATTTGCACGCAAGGTCACCCAAGTTTTGTTGCATCTCTCTATTTCCCGATTTATCCCCGTTCAGGTAATAATCTGCCTATCTGTTATTGCTGCCAAAGTGGAGAACCTCACATTCATCCCTATTATACTGCATCTGCCATGTATTTGTTCACTTGTCCAAATGGCATTGAAGCTTCTCTGTATCTTCCTCACAGTTCACCCTCTCGCCCATCATTGTGGCATTTGCAGACTTGAGGGTATGACACTTGGCTTCCTCAAAATCATTAAAACATATAGCTGAGATCCAAGCGGTACCTCACAAGTCACTTGGGAAAAGATCCATTTTATTCCAACCCTTTCTTTCCTGTCTGTCAATCAGTTCTCTATCCATTTCACCACAAAAACTCCAATCCCACGTGCTTTAATTTTGCAGGCTTCGCTCTAGGCTCTTAACCTTATTGAAAACTTTTTGACCACTTGGAAAGCATTTGCTATCTATAGAACTATTACGTCTGTTTGAATCACTGCTTTGAGAAAGTGAGGATGGGATTAGAATTTGGTATGGAACAGACATGTGAAAATGAAACTCTGACCATTTTTCTTCTGTTTTTGCAGAATTGGCTTTGCTTGTCAATGATTAGATTCCAGGCAGCGCTCCTAACACCATTCTGTTTGCTTCATGCTTCATGCAAACAGAATGACAGATTGTTGGTGCTAAAGGAGGTGATTCAGCCCATCATATCTGAATGAGCAATGCATGTGCCATTCTCCTGCCTTCTCCCTGGAACTCTGCACATTCTTCTTTCTCTGATAACAGTCTAATCCCTTTTGGAATGCATTGATTGAAGCTATCTCCACCACACCTTAAGGCTTTGCATTCCACACAATTTGTTGTAAAAGAAGTTTTGTTCCTTCTCATGTATTTTTTTTTACCTCTTTTGCCAATTTTAATTCTATGCCCTTCTGTTCTCGATTCTCCCACCTGTGGGCATAATTCCTCCCCATCTACTCTGTCTGGATCCCTCATGGTATTGAATACTCCAGTCAAATCTCCTCTCAGCCTTCACTTCTCCAAGGGAAACTTCTCTGATCAGTCTTCAGAACTCAAATTTCTCATCTCTGGAACCATGCTCATGGCACTCTTTCCAAAATCTTCACATCGTCCCCAGAGTAGGATGCGAGCAACCGTCATGTTTCTCAACAGTCCAGATGTTCACTGAGACTTTCAAACCCTGGGCTGCCATTTTGATGCCAGAATTGTGAAATTGTTGTGTTGGACTGAAGTCCTGCTCTCCTGGTTTTGCTCACAGATGTTCCCTTAAATTGTGCACATCATTTACAAGGCTGTCACTTTAGCGAGTGCTGTGTGAACCTTTGCAGTCATTTGGTATTCAGTGCATGTTGCAGTGCTGCAGCAGGTGTGAACAACTTAAGGAATGTGGTGCGTTAGGTTATTTACTGTTTAAAGTAAAAGTCTAAAAGCAAATGTCTAGGTGATAACAAGACTCATTACATATTTTTCAGCTCCAGGACCTCATATCTCAGGCTCCCTTGACCTTTTCTTCTGATTTTCAAGTATCTACAAATCTAAACTTGATGTACTTTATTGACTACTTAATTGAAATGTTTTCTGTCTCCCATTTCTTTCAACTTTCTTAGTGTTCTGTGCCATGGGCTTTAGAATCTTGTCTATTTTTGTGGAAAAGAAATGTGGAGAGGCTAGTTAATGGGCATGAATTAAAATAAATTGGGACGCTGACATTTTGTTTTAGCCCTGGCCAAAATTGGTGCCTGCAAAACTTTTGCTTTTGTGCATTTGTGCAGCTGTCTTTTGTAAATACTCTCTTCCTTCCTTCTACTTTCCCCACTCACCCACTTTTAGAGTCATAGAGTCATACAGCACGGAAACAGACCCTTCAGTCCAACCAG
Source organism: Chiloscyllium plagiosum (assembly GCF_037043375.1). NCBI lineage: Eukaryota > Metazoa > Chordata > Chondrichthyes > Orectolobiformes > Hemiscylliidae > Chiloscyllium > Chiloscyllium plagiosum. The sequence continues at coordinate 33,217,906 of NW_028270167.1, read as the reverse complement.
TCCATGCTGAACATAATCCCAAACTAAACTAGTCCCATCAGTCTGCGCTTGGCCCACATCCCTCCAAACACTTCTTATTCATGTATTTGTCCAAATTTCTTTCAAACTTTTATAACTATCTGAATCCACTGTGGAAGTTCATTCCACACACCAGCCACCCACTGTGTAAACAAAAATGCCTGTATCTTTTTAAAATCTTTCTTCTCTCCCCTTAAAAATATGCCACCTAGTCTTGAAATCCCCCATCCTAGGGAAAAAACAACTGTCATTCACCTTAGCTATGACCCTCATGATTTTATAAACCTCTGCAATGTCACCCCTCAACCTCCTACACTCCAGCGAAAAACCTCCCAGCCTATCCTGTCTTTAGTGGCTATCTGTGCTACAGGGAGGTTGTTAAGCTCAACTGGCTAGATGGCTAGTTTGTGATACAGAGTGAAACCAATACGATCATTTCGATTCCTGTACCAGCTGAGGACCACGAAGGGTGGCATGGTGACCCAGCAGTTAGCACTGCTGCCTCACAGTGCCAGGGACCCGGGTTTGATTTCACCCTCAGGCAACACTCTATGGAGTTTGCACTTTCTCCCCATGTCTGTGTGGGTTTCCTCCTACAGTCCAAAGATATGCAGGTTAGCTGGATCGGCCATGAGAAATGCTAAGGTATAGGGACGGGGTGGGGAGTGGGTTTTAGTGGGAAGCTCTTCGGAAGGTTGGTGTGGACTGAATGGGCTGAATAGCCTGTTTTGACATTGTGGGGATTTTATGATCATCTCCTTTTCAACCTGTCCCCTTGTCTCAGGCATGGTGACTCTCAGGTTAAACTATAACCAGTCACCTCTCGAATGAGAGAGCAGCCCAATAGCATGGTAAGACTATGACAATACTACCATTTATCTCTTCTACACTGGAGACCTGTGCATTAATAATCTATACAAATAAAGAATGAGATTAATATTAAACCTTTTCAAGACCTTGGTACATCCCAAGTGCTTTACAGCAAAGTGAAACAGATTTCTGAAATGAAATATAAATTGCTGAAAAAACTCAGCAGGTCTGGGCAGCATCTGTAGAGGGAGAGAGAGCAGAATTGCCATTTCAAGGCTACTTCTGAAGTGTGGCGATGGCTGTAATGTAAAAAAGTCCAACAGCCATATTGTGTACAGCGATTTAAATCATGACCACTTTATCTGTTTTTGAATAAAATTCATTGAGAAATAAATACTGACAAAGTCAACCAGGGAATACCCTGAGTCCTCTCCAAATAGGCCATGACCACTCCTTCTGTCCGTCTCGGAGAATGTACTGAACTTGGATTTCACTCATCTGAAAGATGCTGTGTCTGACAACATAGTCATCTTATTTCACTGGAACATTCATGGTTGGGCTTGAGTTGGCAGCATTGTAGAGAGGAAAAGCCCTTCTCCTGTATTTCATAGTTTTTTGTCACCTAAAGCAGGAGGCTAATCGTATGGAGAATGGTGGGTTCAAGGGTAGATGCACTGAACAACAAACTGGTTCTATGAACAGAACTGTGAGGATCTTTTTGCAAAACTAAGTGAATATCAAAGACAGCAAAGAAATCCTTGGTGTGATTATCATAGAGGTGTACTGGATAGGGATCCAACCTTTCCCTGAATTTACTACAAACTAAAGGTTAATTTGCAGACACTGATACATTCCACCTAAGAGAAAAATCTGATAAGCATTGGAGATTTTTTCATGTTTGGGGTCTTTGTTATGGAGGGACTCTGAACTGGAGGTGAGTAGTTAAAGATCTTTTCTCTCTTATGCTTTCATAGGATGTGGGCATTGTTGGCATAGCTGGCACTTAATCGTCCCTCACTAATTATCCTTGAACTGAATGATTTACTCGATTTTTTTCAGAGGACAGTTAAGAGGAAATCACATTGCTATGGGACTGGAATCACGTATAGGCCAGGCCAGGTAAGGACGGCAGTTTCCTTCCCTAAAGGACATTAGTAAAGCAGATAGGGTTTACAGCAGTTGATAATAGTCTCATGTTCACCAACAATGAGACTAGCTTTCAATTCCAGATTTACTTATGAATTTAATTAAAATTTTACAAGCTGTTGTGGTGGGATTTGAACCCATGTCCCTAAAGCAAAAGTCTGTATTTTTTGATTGTTAATCTAGTGACATTACCACTATGCCACTGTCAACCTAGATTGGAGATTCCTAGGATGGCATCTAGTCTAGTGTTTGCTGCTGTGTATATTCTGTTTACATTTAACTTGGTCAGATTATTGCAGCCAGTTTGAAGTTACTGTACCGGCTGGTCTGCTTATTCACATTAGTGTTCAATCAGGCTTAATGAAAGCTGTATTCAGCCCACACACTGCATCTTTCAACCTCTGCTGCTTTTACAGTATTCCTGCTACAAGGTGAATCTCGTTTGACTGATATGCTGCTGCTTTTTATTAGCTGAAATTTAATTCTGGCTTTTGTAGTCAATTATAATTCGAGGTTGATACTCTCTGATGGAGATAACTAATTTACAATGAAATGAAATGTAAAAGGCTTGGCCTTTCAAAGGTGTGGAGCTGTAGAGCTGTGTATCACCCACGTGTTGCTTCAGTGCTTGGTGCAGTAGAGGTTGGAGTAATATTAACAACACATGCACAGCTTTCATAAAGAAAACACGAGTGCAGAAACAGAGAGTACAATCATTGTATTTGTTCTATAAACTCGCATGAATACAAGATATTATATTACAGGAAAGACTATGAAAGCGAAGTTAACGTTTTGGGTCCAGTGAGTTTCGGGCCCTTCTGGAGCTCTGAAGAAAGATCAATAGACCATAGACAATAGGTGCAGGAGTAGGCCACTCAGCCCTTTGAGCCTGCACCACCATTCAATATAATCATGGCTGATCATTCCTAATCAGTATCCTCTTCCTGCCTTATCTCCATAACCCTTGATTCCACTATCTTTGAGAACTCTATCCAACTCTTTCTTAAATGAATCCAGAGAGTGGCCTCCACTGCCCTCTGGGACAGAGCATTCCACACAGCCACCACTCTCTGGGTGAAGAAGTTTCTCCTGAGCTCTGTTCTAAATGGTCTATCCCATATTTTTAAGCTGTTTCCTACTGCCAGAGTGTCCAATCCTTTCATAATCTTATACGTCTCAATCAGATCCCCTCTCAGCCTTCGAAACTCAAGGGTATACAAGCCCAGTTGCTTCAGTCTTTCAGTGTAAGGTAATCCTGCCATTCCAGGAATTGACCTCGTGAATCTACGCTGCACTCCCTCAATAGCCAGAATGTCTTTCCTCAAATTTGGAGACCAGAACTGCACACAGTACTCCAGGTGTTGTCTCCCCAGGGCCCTGTACAGCTGTAGAAGCACCTCTTTGCTTCTATACTCAATCCCTCTTGTTATGAAGGCCAGCATGCTATTAGCCTTCTTCACTACCTTCTGTACCTGCATGCTTGCCTTTATTGACTGGTGTATAAGACCACCCAGATCTCTCTGTACTGCCCCTTTACATAAATTGATTCCATTAAGGTAGTAGTCTGCCTTCCTGTTCTTGCCACCAAAGTGGATAACCATACATTTATCCACATTAAACTGCATCTGCCATGCATCTGCCCACTCACTTAACTTGTCCAGGTCACCCTGTAATCTCCTAACATCCTCATCACATTTCACCCTGCCACCCAGCTTTGTATCATCAGCAAATTTGCTAATGTTATTGCTGATACCATCTTCTATATCATTAACATATATTGTAAAAAGCTGCGGTCCCAGCACGGATCCCTGCGATACCCCACTGGTCACTGCCTGCCGTTCCGAAATGGAGCCGTTTATCACTAACCTTTGTTTCCTATTAGTCAACCAATTTTCAATCCAATCTAGTACTTTGCCCCCAATACCATGCGCCCTAATTTTACTCACTAACCTCCTGTGTGGGACTTTATCAAAAGCTTTCTGAAAGTCCAGGTACACTACATCTACTGGATTTCCCTCGTCCAACTTCAGAGTTACATCCTCAAAAAATTCAAGAAGATTAGTCAAGCATGATTTCCCCTTCATAAATCCATGCTGACTCTGTCCTATCCTGTTACTACTATCCAGATGTGCAGTAATTTCATCCTTTATAATAGACTCCAGCATCTTTCCCACCACTGAGGTCAGACTAACCGGTCTATAATTTCCTGCTTTCTCTCGCCCACCTTTCTTAAAAAGTGGTATAACATTAGCCACCCTCCAATCCTCAGGAACCGACCCCGAATCTATTGAACTCTGGAAAATAATCACCAATGCATCCACGATTTCCTGAGCCACCTCCTTCAGTACCCTGGGATGCAGACCATCAGGCCCCGGAGACTTATCAACCTTCAGACCTAAAAGTCTCTCCAACACCAAATCCTGGCAAATATAAATTCCCTTAAGTTCAGGTCCTTCAGCCACTGTTACCTCAGGGAGATTGCTTGTGTCTTCCCCAGTGAACACAGATCTGAAGTACCCATTTAATTGCTCTGCCATTTCTTTGTTCCTAGTAATATATTCCCCTGTTTCTGTCTTCAAGGGCCCAATTTTTGTCCTAACCATTTTTTTGCCTTGCACATACCTAAAAAAGCTTTTACTATCCTCCTTAATATTCTTGGCCAGTTTACCTTCGTACCTCATTTTTCCTCTGCATATTTCCTTCTTAGTAATCCTCTGTTGCTCTTTAAAAGCTTCCCAGTCCTCCGTTTTCCCACTTATCTTAGCTATGTTATACTTTTTCTCTTTTAACTTTATATGTTTTTTTACTTCCCTTGTCAGCCACGGCCGCCCATGCCTCCTCCTGGGATCTTTCTTCCTTTTAGGAATGAACTGATCCTGCAACTTCTGCATTATACACAGAAATATCCACCATTGTTCCTCCACGGTCATCCCTGTTAAGGTATTGCACCATTGAACTTTGGCCAGCTCCTCCCTCATAGCTCCATAGTTCCCTTTATTCGACAGAAGTACTGTCACTTCCGACTGTACCCTCTCCCTCTCAAATTGCAGATTGAAGCTTATTGTATTCACTGGGACCCGAATTATTAACTGTTTACTTTGTCTTCAGATGCTGACTGACATGCTGAGTTTTTCCAGCAATTTCCGTTTTTGGTTTACTACTGTAAACATGTACTTCAGTACCAGTTGAGTGCTTAACTGAACTGTTCCAGTGACACTGGCATCTATCCAACAGTGTGGAAGTTTGCCCAGGAAATTGTCCAATTGACAAAAGCAAAGCAAATTGGGTCTAGCTAATTACTACCCATCAGTTGACGCTCAATCATGAACAAAGTTATGGAAGATGCTGTTGATCGTTCTACCAAGCAGCATTTACATAGCAATGAACTGTTCATCAGTACTCTGTTTGAATTCTATTAGATCCTTTTGATTCTTTACTTCATTACAATCTTGACCAAACATGCACAAAAGAGTTGAATACCAGAAGTGAGGCAAGAGTGACTGCTCTTGACATCAGGGTTGTATTTGACTGAATGTAGCATCAAGAAGCCCTAGCAAAACTGGAATCAATGGGAACCAAGGGGAAAACTCTCTGCTGGTTAGAGTCATACCTGACACACAAGATGGCTGTGGTTGTTGGAGGTCAGTCATCTCAGCTCTAAGGCATTCTCTGCAGCAGTTCCTCAGGGTAGTGTCCTAGATCCAACCATCTTCAGCTGCTGCATCAATGGCGTTCCCTCCATCTTCAGGCCTGAAATGAGAATGTTTGCTAATGATTGTACAATGTTCATTCATAACTTTTTTAAGTACTGAAGCAGTCCGTGTCTAGATGCAGCAAAATCTGGACAACATTCAGGCATGCATTAATGAATAGCAAGCAACATTTATGCCACACAGTACCAGACAATAGCTATCTTCAGCAAGAGAGAATGTAACCATTTATTCCGATATTCAATGACGTTGCCATTGTTGAATCCCTCACTATGAGCTTCTGAATGTTGCCGTTGACCAGAATTTGAACTTGATCAGCCAACAGCTTCTGGTTGGGTGGGTTGGGCTTGCAGTCATTGGAGTTTAGAAGATTGAGAGGAGATATTATTGAAGCATGTAAGATTCTTAGGAGTTTTGGCATGATAGATGCAGAGCGGTTGTTTCCCCTTATGGGAGAATCTAAGACCAAAGGGCATAATCTCAGAGTACGGAGTTGCCCATTTAAGACAGAAATGAAGAGAAATGTTTTTTTGAGGGTGCTCAATCTGTAGAATTCTTTACCAGAGGGCTATCAAGGCTGTCCTCTTCAATCACTGTAGTTAATGTGGTGTGAGTAGACCCAGTGTGATGTGGAGTTCCATGATTTTGAACCAGAGATCCTGAAGGGATGGTGAAATATTTCCAAGTCAGGGTGATGAGTTGCTTGGAGGGGAATGTGCAGGTGATGGTGTCCCCGGGTATTTGATGCCGTTGTCCTTCTAGATGGGAGTGCTTGTGAGTTTGGTAGGTGCTGTAAAGAAATATTGTTACATTTCTGCAGTGCATCTTGTAGATAGTGGATCATCCTTGTGTGCACGCGCTCACACACATACTTGAAAATTTGAGAATGGACAGATGGGTTGAACAGTCTCTCAAGAGAGTGTCTGCACTTTCCAATTGTGATGGAATGACAGGCGAATAGTGAAATGGTGCTAAAAGTTGCTATTTTAAAAAAGTTAACGATTTAGGGAGCAGTTCTGCTTGTTCCAAATGTACAAATAAATGTTTTTATTAACGGGCTCTCTATGATCATGGCAGCTTTTACAGACCCTGCCCTTGTTGTGCCTCTGTACAACAGTGTTTCCTGTTTTTCACTCATTGAGATAGGCACAGATCTCAGAATATTACTGTTACTGAGATACTGTTACCTGCTTGCAAGAGAATATCTGAGGTGGAGTTGTGTTTTCCAGTGTGAGGGCACCAATCCAAATTGGCTGGAATCGGCAGTGGAAGCACAGCCCAGCATTTAATGGGAAACACAAAGGAAATGTTGTGGAAAAGCAGCAGAACCTGCAAAAAGAGAAGAGGGGAGATTTTGCACGTCTTTTTTGCAATAGTTAAAATAAAGGATCAACATTGGGAACGTTTACCTGCCTTTTCCCAGTAGAGGTGTCATCTGATCTATTGTTTATTTCCTGTCATTGCACTTTTCCCAAATGCCCTACACCAAACACTTGATTAAATTCAATTAGAGGTTGGCTTGCACTAAATGGTGTTCAGTAAGTTTGCTGCTGTGTGGGGGTCAGTGACTGATGCCAGTATGCTGTTCTTGCATTTACAGGGTGTGATTACAAAGTGACTGCCCACCATCAGGTTCTCAGTTGCCAGCCTAAAACACAGTGTGCAATAGGATATCCACACACCAGGGGATTTAATATTTTTGTTGCCCAGTTTGGCTAAGCAGTGGGCAATTTTGCATGTTCAAGGTTTCAGTTCACATTGCCAACACCCTGAAAATACCAATGGGATTGATTTTTATATTTAATCACACTCTGAAGTCTCTTGCACAACGTGTGTCTGGTCTTTGTAATCTGATGTCAAGTTCAAAACATTCTCAGCTGCCATTCTTGATGTTTTGTAGGGTGAATGTAACCAAAGCACTGTTTTGAGGAGGAACAGGGGGAGTTCTAGCTGGTGTCTTAGCCAATCCCTACCCCTCAACAGACATTACTAAAAGTAGTTTACCTAGTTGTTATCGCTGCCATGCGTGGGAGCTCACTTTGTGCAAATTGGCTGCTGCTTTTCTTGCATTTCAACGCTGCCTGTACTTCAGTTGTTCTTAATCAGTTGTACAGTGCTTTAAGAGGACCTAGCATGAAGTATATGATATAAATGCAAGCATTGTCTTTGACTGAATTGATCATTTTATCATGAGCTTAATTCCCTCTCCTCCCATCCCTTTGAAAGGATTAAGCTTGAAGCAATATGCAGCCTTATGAACTGTCATTGTCCTTGAGTACCTCGCCTGTGAAATGATCATTCCTACAAGACATCTCTGAGTGATGGTTGATGGGCTATTTTGACATAGGGGTCAAAGCTTTCAGGGTCACAACTAATTCCCCCTGCACACAAAGGGGCAAGTGTCAAAACCTAGAGAGCAAAAGCAGGGAGAGTGGCAAGCATTCTCTTCTCTAACATGGTGATATTCCCAATTATAGTAACAGCTGTTGTCACACAATCTGCAAATCTGGTGGTAATCCAGGCTTGAATCTAGGCCATTCTGACTTTGTGTAAACTCAGAGTGAGGCTACTCAACCACATTAAGAACCTTTTTAATGCACTGAACCCAAACTTAACCATTCTTGGTCAAGGAGGACAAAAAGATGAAGTGCTAATAGTTAGCATTGGGTTTACTGAACTATGTTGAGCTCAGGCATGGTGGGGGCATAAAGGAAGGTGGTCAGTAATGAACAATAACCTAGTGATAACTCCTGTTCTGGATTAGTGTATGATGACCACTATTGGAGAAATGCATGTCTGGAGACTTCACGGGGTGATTAAATGATCTTGACTCCATGAGGAGTGTTCTTTACCTCAATAGACCAGGAGGCATTCACTTTAACATTTGTAAAGGGAATACCTGGACTCTAGCACAGACCTGGAACCTAAACATAGTAGCCTGATCTCTCCATTGACAAGATCAGGGTAAAACCAAGAAACTTTATTTTCAGAACCTGCCTCTATCCCCTGCAAACCCCAGAAAAGGTCGACCAGCTTTGTGGAATTCTATTTATTGCTCACACTCATCTGGGTAGCTGCAGACTGGTTCCACACAACCTCCATGGCTGTTCTGTTCACCTGAATCATAGTTGCAACCAGAGATGTTTCTGTGGAGCTTCACCTGGAGATTTTGAAGTTTGTAATACAGTGGCCCCCAGCCAAGCCACACAAACTCCCTGGCATAATAAAAATGTCTCTTTAAAAATATGTTCTCGTGGACAATCGGGTGCCAGCATCCTGCATTTGTGACACCCTAATCCTGGCTCATTAAAACCAAGTGAGGATTAGTTAACTCCACAAGCTTGGCTTTGTATTTATTATGCTTGTAGAACACTATTTTACTGGTTGAGCTTTCAGGATGGGAAGGGGGGGTGGGGAGTGTATGGTATTGTGGGAGCTGGAACGATACAACAGCTGCAGAGCAGCTGCTGGCAGTCCCTGCTGGGGTAGAATGTAACCCTCCTCCAGGGGGGTCAGAGTTATGGTATGTCTGTCGCCGCGGCAACCAACCAGAGGTTCACATTCTCCGAACAATTCTGCTTCAGAGCAGCATCTTCCAGTTTGTTCAGCAGAAGGGAATGTGGCGAGTGCGTATGAGGAGAATAAGGGCCGTCTGTCAAATAGAGATGAAGCTTAACAAGAAAGTGTTTGTAGTTGCAACATTCCCTGGTCTGGGGCCTCAGAAAAATATCGAACTTTTCCACAAAGCATCTCTCCTGGTTGCCGTTTCAATGAAAAAATAAGTTTGCTCCTGATTTCTTCTTTCAGTTTCTTCTTTCTCTCTCTGTCCTCACCCCCCAACAAATACAAAAAAAATGTTTTGAATGAATTCACATCATCATGTTGGAGGTATATTTATTCAGCAAAGGAAGATATACATCTTATCCTTAGGATTAGGGAAGAGTGGGGTGAAACCAAATATGAATGCCAGGGTAGTAGGAATTTAATTTCCTGTCTCCTGGTTGGGACTGTCAGGGCTGCTGTGAATGGAAGGGAGCAATTCCTTACCTTGGGCAAAGAAATGAAACTGTTTTTGCCACACTGAGAACTGAGCAAGGTTTCTGAGCAAGGTTTCCACCCCTCTATTTTGTGGTTACACCTTTCCGAAATGTGCATTCCCCAACAATGGGCAAGTGCCTTGCGAGATTAACCCCAGTTAGGGTGTTTCAGCAGAAGAGCTAATCCATGTAGTGACCAGTTACATTATGGAATCACAGGAAATCATCTGAGGTGATTCACTGGAATGTTTTGTCACCAACACATGAGGAGTGATGATAGGGCAGGTGACCTAAAGGTTAGACGAAGAGCGAAATACCATCGAGCATCTTAAAAAGAGAGAGCTCCAGAGTTTTCCTTTGTTCTGTTACATACATTCCCTCCTCTGGTGAGCCGATGGTGTCAGCTCTATTGTAGTGTGGATTGTACTTTCCTATTGCTGCCATGTAGTCAGTGATGGTGAGTGTCCTCTCTCCTAGGGCACAACTGAGCAGTCTGTGGGTGGCCAACTGACACTAATGACAGGCTGTCACGAATGCAGGATGTTCCCAATGACGGGGACTCCAGAACTAGGGGATCACTGTCTAAGGGTACTGAGTAGGCCATTTAGGACTGAGAGGAGGTGAAAAGTCTTCACCCAGAGCGTGGTGAGCCTGTGGAATTCTCTGCCACAGACAGCATTTGAGGCCAAAACATTGAATGCTTTCAAGGAGTTAGATATAGGATAAAGGGATCGAAGGGCATGGGGAGAAAGCAGGAATAGGGTGGAGAGATGTATGATTATCCATGATCATTTGAGTGGCAGAGCAGGCTGAAAGGGCCAAATGGCTTACTCCTGCTTCCAGGTTCGATGTTTTATAGTGCCCAATGGCCAGCTACTGGAGCAGTGGAACTGACCATTTCCCAGCTATGAAAAGCTTCTAAACCCGAGACTGATGGACGGACTTATTGGTACCTACTGTTATTCAAAGTGAATTCACCTCTTTGGACAGAATTTTCTGGGATCCCTGAGGATGGGGATGGTATGGGGGTTCAAGGGAGAGGGGAGTATTGTTACTTTCAAGGGGGTGCCAATAATGTGCAGCTCTGGGGTGATGGTGGGATAGGAATCTTGCCTTCCCTATATCCAATTCATGTGAATGAAAAACAAAAACAGAAGTAGCTGTGAAAGCTCAGCAGGTCTGGCAGCTTCTGTGAAGAGAAATCAAAGTTAATGTTTTGGATCCAGTACCCCTTCATCAGAACTGGACCTGAAACAATAACTTTGATTTCTCTTCACAGATGCTGCTAGACCTGCTGAGCTTTTCTGCTCCTGCTGTTTTTCTTTCTGATTAAGTTCGCTGAGAGCCTGTTGAAGGGGAAGGTTGGTGTATTTAAAGCAATATTTTTAAAAGGGCAAGCAAATTTGGAACTGTTGTGGGGATGTGAGTACACGTTGGAGTGCAGACACGGGTCATCATGTCAGCCCCATGAGAGGGTCAGTGGGACAACAAGCTGCCGGGCATTGGGGAAGAGGGTGGCCTTGACTCTGTACAAGTGGAAGGAGTCAATGTCCTGGCATCAGGGGGGCAGAAGAACAGGGAGCAAGGCTACTAAGGGCATTGGAATGGTCCACTGCACAGACCAACGACTCTATCTTACAATGTGGTGTACCCATCGTTTGGCAATGAAGAGAGACTCCCTTTACAGGAATGCAGGAAAGGAGGGAAGGCCATAATGAAATTGAGGCCAAACACTCAATAGAGGGTTGACCACTGAAGTTGGAGCTATATGCAGGTGAGAGAACAAGGAGTCTACCACTCCTTTTTTATTTCAAAAATATACTTTATTCATAAAATATTTTGATGATCTGTACAATTGGTCATGCCATATATCCATAAACATTCCATTTCTTTGCATACAGAAACAGAGTAATCATTCATGTATACAGGTCTGTATGATTACTATCCACATATTTAGGTGGGGGGGTCAGCGGAGCCCCCTTACTGCGTCGGACCCCTGTGCTTAGGCAGGCAGACGGTACACGGTGGTCTTTCCTCACCGCGCCTTGGCGGCAGCTGCCCCAAGCTTCAGCGTGTCCCTCAACACGTAGTCCTGGACCTTGGAATGTGCCAGTCTGCAACACTCAGTCGGGGTCAACTCCTTCAGCTGGAAGATCAACAGGTTTCAGACCACCCAGAGAGCGTCCTTCACCGAGTTGATGATCCTCCAGGCAGAGTTGATGTTCATCTCGGTGTACGTCCCGGAGAACAGGCCGTAGAGCACGGAGTCCCGCGTCACAGCGCTGCTCGGGACGAACCTCGACAAACACCACTGCATTCCTCTCCAGACTTCTTCTGCATAGGCACATTCCAGAAGGAATGTGACAGTCTCGTCCCCCCCGCAGCCGCTTCGAGGGCAGCGTGCGGTGCGGGAGAGAGTCCGGGCGTGCATAAAGGATCTCACAGGCAGAGCCCTTCTCACCACCAGCCAAGCCATGTCTTGGTGCTTGTTGGAAAGTTCTGGCAATGAGGCATTCTGCCAAATGGCTTTGACAGTCTGCTCAGGGAACCGCTCAATAGGATCCGCCCTCTCCTTTTCCCAAAAGGTCTCAAGGACACTACGTGCTGACCACTTCCTGATGGACTTGTGGTCAAAGGTGTTTTTCTTCACAAACTTCTCCACGAAGGACAGGTGATACGGAACAGTCCAACTACTTGGAGTGTTCCGCTGCAGCGAGGCCAGGCCCATCCTTCGCAACACTGGGGACAGGTAGAACCTCAGTACGTAGTGACACTTGGTGTTTGCGTACCAGGGATCCACGCACAGCTTGATGCAGCCACACACAAAGGTGGCCATCAGGGTGAGGGTGGAATTGGGTGTATTTTTTCCTCTGTTGCCCAGATCTTTATACATCGAGTCTCTTTGGACCTGGTCCATCTTTGACCTCCATATAAATTGGAAGATGGCCCGGGTGACTGCAGCGGCACAGGTTCTGGGAATAGGCCAGACCTATGCCACATATAACAGCAATGACGGTGCCTCACACCTGATGACCAGGTTTTTTCCCATGATGGAGAGCGACTGAAGCTTCCATCTGCCCAGTTTCTGCTTCACTTTGCTGATGAGCTCCTCCCAAGACTTGGCGCACACCCCAGCCCCCCTACCCCCCCCACCCCCGTACCAAATACCCAGCACCTTCTGGTGGTCAGTCCTGACAGTGAAGGGGATCGAGGATTGGTTGGCCCAGTTTCTGAAGAGCATGGCCTCGCTCTTGCCTCGGTTTATCTTGGCCCCCGAGGCCTGATCGAACTGGTCACATATGCACATGAGTCTGTGCACGGACAGCGGATCTGAGCAGAAAACGGCGACGTCATCCATATACAGGGAGGCCTTAACCTGCACGCCCCCACTGCCAGGAATAGTCACCCCTCTCAGGCTCGCATCCTTCCTGATGGACTCGGCAAATGGCTCTATGCAGCACACAAACAAGGCAGGAGAGAGAGGGCAGCCCTGCCTGACTCGAGATCTGACTGGGAAGCTGTCTGATTCCCACCCATTGATTGAGACTGCACTGACAGTGTTGGTGTAGAGCAGTCTGATCCAATTGCAGATTCCCTCCCCAAAGCCCATTTTGGAGACAACATCTCTCATATACATGTGTGATATCCTGTCAAAGGCTTTCTCCTGGTCCAGGCTGATCAGGCAGGTGTCCAACCCTCTGTCCTGCACGTAGGTGATCGTATCCCTGAGGAGTGAGCCTCTCGGTGATCTTCCTGCCCGGTACAGCACAGGTTTGGTCAGGATGAATCACCAACCCCAGAGCAGACCTGACCAGGTTGGCAATAACCTTTGACAGAATTTTGTAATCCGCATTCAATAGTAAGATTGGTCTCCAATTTTTGAGTTCCTCCCTCTCCCTCTTCCGCTTGTAGATGAGGATGATGATACTTTTCCTCATGGATTCACTCATGGTACCTGCCCGAAGCATACTGACATACATCTCCAGCAGGTGCTGGCCAATCAAGTCCCACAGAGCAGAATAGAGCTCGACCGGTAAGCCGTCGCTTCCGGGAGTTTTATTCTTTTCGAAGGACTCGAGGGCCTTGGTCAGCTCATCCAGAGATAGCGGCTGGTCCAGCCTCTCCTGTGTTCTGTCGTCTAAGACCTCCATGATAGAGGACAGGAACGACTGGGAGGCCATGCTGTCGGTCGGCTTCGCGTCATACAGATTGGCATAGAAAGATTTGCTGATCCTCATGACGTCAGCCTGAGATGACGTTATTGAGCCATCTTCTTCCTTCAGGCTGCTGAACACGGAGCTCTCTTTGTGCACCTTCTGGAAGAAGAAACGTAAGCATGTCTCATCCTGCTCCACCGAGTGGACCCTGGACCGGAAGATTATCTTGGAGGCCTCCGAGCCAAACAGCGAGGCTTGCTGGCCCTTCACTTCCTTGAGGTCTTCCGTGACATCAACCCCCATAGTCTGCAGCAGGAGCAGGTTCTGCATACTTTCCTGGAGTTGGGACAGTTTTCCCCGCCTCTCTCTCGCCTCCTGAACACCTTTTGAGGGTGAAGAACCTCTTGATGTTCCCTTTTCCTGTTTCCCACCAGTCTGCTGGGGACTCAAAGAGGGGCTTCACGGTTCTCCAACCTGCATAGTCCCTCTTGAGCTCTTTAATGTTTCCCGGGGTCAACAGCTTTGTGTTCAGCTTCCACGTTCCCTTACCAGCCCACTGCTCATCCTGTAGGTGACAGTCAGCCAGCAGGAGGCAGTGGTCAGAGAAGAACACCAGCCTGACGTCGGTGGATCTGACCGAGAGCGTTTGGGAGTGTAATGATCACAAAAAAACTGTGCTCCCAATTGCCAAAGGTCTTGAAGTCCTGCTCATACTCCCTGTACCAATGGCTGTTAAATCACAATGACCTTGAATGTCACGCCTGGCTCTTTTTAATGGATTAACTGCGAACTTTAGTGGCATCTGCATTTTGCTGGTCATGGATATCTCCTTTGCCACTGCTGCACAGTTAATTTATTTAATTTCTAATGTGGCCTTGTAGGATAAGAGGGTTTTATATTCGAAACAGCCAATCATCAGTTGCAGCCTGTGGCTATGATGACACCCCCTAACCAGACAGTTAGATTGGTTGGTTGAGCGACAGGAAGGATTTCCCCACCCTCAGCAGCAACTGATTTATAACCATACTTTGGCCGTGTGCACACTCACTTTCCTGGCAGATGCTGTGAGTCCTACACTCTCCTGATCCTCAGATGTCGCCTGACCGGCTGTGCTTTTCCAGCATTACACTTTTTGACTCTGATCTCCTGTATCTGCAGTCCTCACTTTCTCCTACATCCTCTGCCTGTCCAGGTTGCCTCGGTTCTATCCCTTGCGTTGGCTCTGAGGGGATTGCAAATGCTTTGGAAAGGTGGCGACTGATGCCTCAACTGGGGGCTCAGTCAGAGACATAGTTGAGATCCACCCCGTCCACCTGCTTGGCAGGACAGTCATTGAGCAGGCACATCAGCCTTCTGTCTTGACTGACCTGGTAGCACTCTCCAAGGGGTACTGTGGTCCATTACACTCTACACAACATTGCTCTCCCAATGTGTTAGCTTTGATTGGCAAAATAAGTCTAGAAGGTGATTGCTCATTATAGTTGGGGGCATTGGAGATGGAGGAAGGTGATGGTGAACCTAGAAGGGATCTGGCTTCAAAACAAGCTGATCTCTTCCTCTTCTCCCTCCTGTCATCCTCTGGGAAAAAGGTCTTGTTTCTCACCTTCATGTCTCCAGAATTGGATCTAGGTTTGCACTGATGAAGTGCGGTTCTGTCCTGCACTGTGTGTCAGGTCTACAGCGTAAGATGTCTGATGAAGTGGAAGCCTTTGACATAATCAGCAGATCTTTCACCCTGAACAGCCTCAGGGATGGCTGACGTACAGTATCTGATCAAGCTCCTACACTACACTTGGACTCAATGGGGACAGGACTGAAGATGGATAGAAAATAAATCTCCTGGAAACAAGACTGTCTGTCCTGTAAATCTGAACTTTATTCAGAATGCTAATTCAAAAGCAGGTCCATCGCCTGTTTCCTGACTCTGCTGAAATGGAAACAGTTTGTGGCTTTGCTAGTCTAGTCCAATGTGCAGTGTCCTATACCACAAAGAAGACGGACACTGTGCTTTACCACATCCTTTTGGCATCTCGACATACTTCACAATGTATGAATTCTGAAGTGTTGTCACTGCTGTATCTTTGGAAACATTCAGCATGTCAAAGTGTATTTTGCGGTTGGTGAGAACAGGGAGCTAATGCCACAATCTGCCAAAGGAGAAAGTGAGGACTGCAGATGCTGGAGGTCAGAGTCGAGAGTGCAGTGCTGGAAAAACACAGCAGGTCAGGCTGCTGATGAAGGGCTTATGCCCGAAACATTGATTCTCCTGCTCCTCAGATGCTGCCTGAACGGCTCTGCTTTTCCAGCACTGCACCCTCGACCTACAATCAGCCATCCTTTTATCAAACTGAGGGACCAGATTGAGGGGTTAAATGATCCACTCCTGCTTCACATGGTCACAAAGACAGCAAGATTGCATCAGCAGCAACGAGACGAATGATCACTTGATCTGTTCTGGAGGGTTGGCTGACAATGCCAGCCTGGGCATTAACGATAAGACTTATTTGTTCTGTGTTCAGCTGATGGATATTCCTAATTTTTCTAAAGTGCTTCCCCAAGTGACCATCTTTCAGAGACACTGGTATGGTCAGTGATGGCCTTCCCACTTCAATGAAAGTCTCCAAAATTGTTCAATGCACAAGGATTTAGTATTTACTCTATTTTTGTGATTAATACGTTACTGGTAGGTATTTTGATAGAACTTTGTGGAATTGTGAAGTGAGATCAGCTGTGATCTAATTGAATAATGGGGCAGACAGAAAGGGGCTTGAATAGTCTACTGCCTTTCCTGATGAAGGGCTTTTGCCCGAAACATTGATTTTCCTGTTCCTCGGATGCTGCCTGACCTGCTGTGCTTTTCCAGCACCAGTCTGATCTCTGCTCTGGTTTCCAGCATCTGCAGTCCTCACTTTTTTGCCCTTACTGTGTGTCAGTGGCTCCTTTGAGTTAATAATATGGTTTGGATCAGAAAAATCAGTTCAATTCTCGGTCTATTCAGAGTTAAGTAATTGCAGGCAGAGCAAGGACCTTGACTGTCTGGGTTCAGACCAGAAATATGAGTAGGTTCCTGCTCGATATCTATCAAGTGACTATTGGAGGAGCTTTTGTAAAGGACATGTTCAAGTTTCCTCAGATAAAGTTCTGTTAATCCAAATGATTATTGAACCACGAGATTTGATTGTGATAGATCAGCATCCACATGCAAACACTTTACTGTAATGTGGGATCCTTAATTGCTGACCTTGACTTACCTGCCTTCTGTCCTGAAAAGTTTCATAACTTGAAAGAACTAGAACTGAAAAGCAGGATAACATATATTTTCTTTATGGTACCTAAGTCTAACTTTCCCCCTAATTTAATGAACACGCCGACCTTGGTATCAATGTTACTGCTGCATTTTCATGAACACTAAATGTCAGAAACCAAACTTTGCCGGTTTTAACCATTGCAAGAAGTTTAAGGTTAAAACCAGGACTGTCGGTTTGGATAGAATTAGGCAAAAGTGAGGACTGCAGATGCTGGAGATCAGAGTCTAGATTAGAGTGGTGCTGGAAAAGCACAGCAGGTCAGGCAGCATCTGAGGAGCAGGAAAATCGACGTTTCGGGCAAAAGCCCTTCATCAGGAATGAAGGCCTGGATTGAATGGAATTGGTTAGTTGGGAGAGTGTAGACCATTGAACAGATTGCTTATTAGCAAGATAAGGAAGAAGGAGCTGCCATAAGGAGATCAGTCTCATTTAACCTTTGATTTGTACTGTTGAGGCACTTGTCATAGTAGCTGTGGTCGTTGCTGGGCGATTGGTGGAAGTGGAGAACAGGTCAAAGGCTGAAACATTAGATTTTGAGTTTCTGTCTTGAACAGCTGATGGGATTGGTCTTGAGGCGAGTATGCAAATCAAACTGGATGCACTAACGGTTGTTGCAACAAATTGACTTTAAAAAGAGCAGTAAAACATTATAGGGCACTTCACTGGAACATTGTCAAGTGGAATCCACCAACGAGCTGTTGAAGAAAGGTGAGGTGATAGATTTTAAGCACCATCTTCAGCGATGACAGAGAGACAAAGTTAAGGAAGGCAAGTGATGGCGTGTTCAAAATGTGCAAGATGCCATCAGTCTTAGAGGTTGAAGGACTTGAAAAGTTATTTTTTTCTGTGGTGGATAGGGATTTATAATATAGTCAAAAGTGACCATGGGCAGATGAGAAATGTTTGTTATGCCGAGCAGTGTTGTGACTTGGCATGCACTGTCTGAAAGGGTAATCGAAGCAGATTCAATAGTAACTCTCAAATGGGAATTGTTACACACTTGAAAGGAAAATACTTTGCAAATCATCTAGAAAGCAGCCAGGTGGACTGATTTCAAAGGCCTTTTAAAAGTGCTGCCCTGTATTGTCTCCTCTTGTGCAATATGATTCAAGAACTTTGATTTTAGAAAATGCGATTTATACTTTTTCTTAAATGAAGAAGAATTGAGCTTGTTTTGAGACCAATTCATTTTTACTCGTTTGTGGGATATGATGTCGCG